>NC_054384.1:45468315-45673315 GCF_017654675.1 Xenopus laevis | reverse complement strand
TCTATGTTTTGTATTGATTATATTGCAATTTTCGGTATTTTGGTGCATTTTTAGCCATTTTATTGAATTTTTAGCCATTTTATTGCATTTTCAGCTCTGCATATGTTGTGTTCACTTGTTTCTAGCCGTATAACCTGTTTGGCCCAGCTAAAATATTCAAACTGTGATTCTGACGGCCGATAACACTAGTCTGGAAAAAAACATTGATTTTTGTGGTTTTATTGGATTTTTTTGCATTTCACTCTTTACTGCCTTATTTTGTTTTGCCTTGTAAATTTTATCTACTATATATCCATTTGGGGGTCTCTGTGCGCCACATAGTTTGGTATATCTATGCATATTGGGCATCAAAGTGTTCAGTAGACCCCTGGCGTTCATATTTAGGATGTTTTATGCTGATACGTTACGAAATGTGGGGCATATAATGGGGTAAAATTCAAGCTTTGTGACGATTTTCAGAAATTTGATAAAAACCGTTATGTTCAGCATTGCTTTGCAGTTTGGCAGTTTGCAGTAGAAACACATATTTACCCATATTGGATTCGTCAGAATGTGTACTTTCTGAAAATATATGGTTTTCTGGGGTCTCTGTACTGTTAGGGGGGTCTAATGTTGCATAATACACACACCAGGTGCTTATATTGCAGCAGCCAGCGCATCAGCCGTGAAAATGTATATACACTATTGTCATTTGGTGGTCTCTGTGCGCCACATAGTTTGGTATATCTATGCATATTGGGCATCAAAGTGTTCAGTAGACCCCTGGCGTTCATATTTAGGATGTTTTATGCTGATAAGTTACGAAATGTGGGGCATATAATGGGGTAAAATTCAAGCTTTGTGACGATTTTCAGAAATTTGATAAAAACCGTTATGTTCAGCTTTGCGTTGCAGTTTGACAGTTTGCAGTAGAAACACATATTTACCCATATTGGATTCGACAGAATGTGTACTTTCTGAAAATATATGGTTTTCTGGGGTCTCTGTACTGTTAGGGGGGTCTAATGTTGCATAATACACATACCAGGTGCTTATATTGCAGCAGCCAGCGTGTCAGCTGTGAAAATGTATATACACTAATGTCATTTGGTGGTCTCTGTGCACCACATAGTTTGGTATATCTATGCATATTTGGCATCAAAGTGTTCAGTAGACACCTGGCGTTCATATTTAGGATGTTTTATGCTGATACGTTACGAAATGTGGGGCATATCATGGGGTAAAATTAAAGTTTTGTGACGATTTTCAGAAATTTGATAAAAACCGTTATGTTCAGCATTGCTTTGCAGTTTGGCAGTTTGCAGTAGAAAAACATATTTACCCATATTGGATTCGTCAGAATGTGTACTTTCTGAAAATATATGGTTTTCTGGGGTCTCTGTACTGTTAGGGGGGTCTAATGTCGCATAATACACACACCAGGTGCTTATATTGCAGCAGCCAGCGCGTCAGCTGTGAAACTGTATATACACTATTGTCATTTGGTGGTCTCTGTGCGCCACATAGTTTGGTATATCTATGCATATTGGGCATCAAAGTGTTCAGTAGACCCCTGGCGTTCATATTTAGGATGTTTTATGCTGATACGTTACGAAATGTGGGGCATATAATGGGGTAAAATTCAAGCTTTCTGATGATTTTCATAAATTTGATAAAAACCGTTATGTTCAGCATTGCTTTGCAGTTTGGCAGTTTGCAGTAGAAACACATATTTACCCATATTGGATTCGTCAGAATGTGTACTTTCTGAAAATATATGGTTTTCTGGGGTCTCTGTACTGTTAGGGGGGTCTAATGTCGCATAATACACACACCAGGTGCTTATATTGCAGCAGCCAGCGCATCAGCCGTGAAAATGTATATACACTAATGTCATTTGGGGGTCTCTGTGCGCCACATAGTTTGGTATATCTATGCATATTGGGCATCAAAGTGTTCAGTAGACCCCTGGCGTTCATATTTAGGATGTTTTATGCTGATAAGTTACGAAATGTAAATGTGGGGCATATCATGGGGTAAAATTCAAGTTTTGTGACGATTTTCAGAAATTTGATAAAAACCGTTATGTTCAGCATTGCTTTGCAGTTTGGCAATTTGCAGTAGAAAAACATATTTACCCATATTGGATTCGTCAGAATGTGTACTTTCTGAAAATATATGGTTTTCTGGGGTCTCTGTACTGTTACGGGGGTCTAATGTCGCATAATACACACACCAGGTGCTTATATTGCAGCAGCCAGCGCGTCAGCTGTGAAACTGTATATACACTATTGTCATTTGGTGGTCTCTGTGCGCCACATAGTTTGGTATATCTATGCATATTGGGCATCAAAGTGTTCAGTAGACCCCTGGCGTTCATATTTAGGATGTTTTATGCTGATACGTTACGAAATGTGGGGCATATAATGGGGTAAAATTCAAGCTTTCTGATGATTTTCATAAATTTGATAAAAACCGTTATGTTCAGCATTGCTTTGCAGTTTGGCAGTTTGCAGTAGAAACACATATTTACCCATATTGGATTCGTCAGAATGTGTACTTTCTGAAAATATATGGTTTTCTGGGGTCTCTGTACTGTTAGGGGGGTCTAATGTCGCATAATACACACACCAGGTGCTTATATTGCAGCAGCCAGCGCATCAGCCGTGAAAATGTATATACACTAATGTCATTTGGGGGTCTCTGTGCGCCACATAGTTTGGTATATCTATGCATATTGGGCATCAAAGTGTTCAGTAGACCCCTGGCGTTCATATTTAGGATGTTTTATGCTGATAAGTTACGAAATGTAAATGTGGGGCATATCATGGGGTAAAATTCAAGTTTTGTGACGATTTTCAGAAATTTGATAAAAACCGTTATGTTCAGCATTGCTTTGCAGTTTGGCAATTTGCAGTAGAAAAACATATTTACCCATATTGGATTCGTCAGAATGTGTACTTTCTGAAAATATATGGTTTTCTGGGGTCTCTGTACTGTTACGGGGGTCTAATGTCGCATAATACACACACCAGGTGCTTATATTGCAGCAGCCAGCGCGTCAGCTGTGAAACTGTATATACACTATTGTCATTTGGTGGTCTCTGTGCGCCACATAGTTTGGTATATCTATGCATATTGGGCATCAAAGTGTTCAGTAGACCCCTGGCGTTCATATTTAGGATGTTTTATGCTGATACGTTACGAAATGTGGGGCATATAATGGGGTAAAATTCAAGCTTTCTGATGATTTTCATAAATTTGATAAAAACCGTTATGTTCAGCATTGCTTTGCAGTTTGGCAGTTTGCAGTAGAAACACATATTTACCCATATTGGATTCGTCAGAATGTGTACTTTCTGAAAATATATGGTTTTCTGGGGTCTCTGTACTGTTAGGGGGGTCTAATGTCGCATAATACACACACCAGGTGCTTATATTGCAGCAGCCAGCGCATCAGCCGTGAAAATGTATATACACTAATGTCATTTGGGGGTCTCTGTGCGCCACATAGTTTGGTATATCTATGCATATTGGGCATCAAAGTGTTCAGTAGACCCCTGGCGTTCATATTTAGGATGTTTTATGCTGATAAGTTACGAAATGTGGGGCATATAATGGGGTAAAATTCAAGCTTTGTGACGATTTTCAGAAATTTGATAAAAACCGTTATGTTCAGCATTGCTTTGCAGTTTGGCAGTTTGCAGTAGAAACACATATTTACCCATATTGGATTCGTCAGAATATGTACTTTCTGAAAATATATGGTTTTCTGGGGTCTCTGTACTGTTACGGGGGTCTAATGTTGCATAATACACATACCAGGTGCTTATATTGCAGCAGCCAGCGCGTCAGCTGTGAAAATGTATATACACTAATGTCATTTGGTGGTCTCTGTGCGCCACATAGTTTGGTATATCTATGCATATTTGGCATCAAAGTGTTCAGTAGACACCTGGCGTTCATATTTAGGATGTTTTATGCTGATACGTTACGAAATGTAAATGTGGGGCATATCATGGGGTAAAATTCAAGTTTTGTGACGATTTTCAGAAATCTGATAAAAACCGTTATGTTCAGCATTGCTTTGCAGTTTGGCAGTTTGCAGTAGAAACACATATTTACCCATATTGGATTCGTCAGAATGTGTACTTTCTGAAAATATATGGTTTTCTGGGGTCTCTGTACTGTTAGGGGGGTCTAATGTTGCATAATACACACACCAGGTGCTTATATTGCAGCAGAAAGCGCGTCAGCCGTGAAAATGTATATACACTATTGTCATTTGGGGATCTCTGTGCGCCACATAGTTTGGTATATCTATGCATATTGGGCATCAAAGTGTTCAGTATACCCCTGGCGTTCATATTTAGGATGTTTTATGCTGATAAGTTACGAAATGTGGGGCATATAATGGGGTAAAATTCAAGCTTTGTGACGATTTTCCGAAATTTGATAAAAACCGTTATGTTCAGCATTGCTTTGCAGTTTGGCAGTTTGCAGTAGAAAAACTTATTTACCCATATTTGATTCGTCAGAATGTGTACTTTCTGAAAATATATGGTTTTCTGGGGTCTCTGTACTGTTAGGGGGGTCTAATGTCGCATAATACACACACCAGGTGCTTATATTGCAGCAGCCAGTGCGTCAGCCGTGAAAATGTCTATACATATTGTCATTTGGGGGTCTCTGTGCTCCACATAGTTTGGTATATCTATGCACATTGGGCATGAAACTGTTTAGTAGACCCCTATGTTTATATTTAGGATGCTTTATGCTGGTAATGATACATGGACAATACGATGCTGGAAAGTTGATGCTTTGAGGCAATTTTCAGATATTTCACCAAAACCGCCAATTTTGGGAAAGCCTTGCGACTCAGTAGTTTGGAGCAATAAGGCATGGGTACCCATTTTAGATTCTGTAGAATGTGTACTTTCCAAAAATGTATGGGTTTGGGGGGTAAACATATATTTCTGTGTTTTTACCCCACAAAAATGCAGTCAATGTGTTGATCTTTCATTAGCTGAAGTTACCCACAGGACTATTTGTATGCGCTTACATCATTTTGGGGCCTCTAAATGCCAGATACTTTGGTAAACCTATGAACAATGGCCACCAAACTTTTTGGAGGAACCCTGGCAATCATATTTAGGGTGCTTTTTCTTGGTGCATAACGATACATGGGTGATATGGTGCTGAGAAGTTGAAGCTTTGAGGCAATTTTCAGATATTTCACCAAAACCGACAATTGTGGGAAAGCCTTGCGACTCATTAGTTTGGAGCAGAAAGGCATGGGTACCCATTTTAGATTCGGTAGAATGTGTACTTTCCAAAAATATATGGGTTTTGGGGGGTAAACATATATTTCTGTGTTTTTACCCCACAAAAATGCAGTCAATGTTGATTTTTCATTAGCTGAAGTTACCCACGGGACTGTTTGTATGCGCTAACTTCATTTTGGGGCCTCTAAATGCCAGATACTTTGGTAAACTTATGAACAATGGCCACCAAAATGTTCAGAGGAACCCTGGCAATCATATTTAGGGTGCTTTTTCTTAGTACGTAATGACACATGGGTGATATGGTGCTGGGAAGTTGAAGCTTTGAGGCAATTTTCAGATATTTCACCAAAACCGACAACTTTGGGAAAGCCTTGCGACTCAGTAGTTTGGAGCAATAAGGCATGGGTACCCATTTTAGATTCAGTAGAATGTGTACTTTCCAAAAATGTATGGGTTTGGGGGGGTAAACATATATTTCTGTATTTTTACCCCACAAAAATGCAGTCAATGTGTTGATTTTTAATTAGCTGAAGTTACCCACGGGACTGTTTGTATGCGCTAACTTCATTTTGGGGCCTCTAAATGCCAGATACTTTGGTAAACTTATGAACAATGGCCACCAAAATGTTCAGAGGAACCCTGGCAATCATATTTAGGGTGCTTTTTCTTAGTACGTAATGACACATGGGTGATATGGTGCTGGGAAGTTGAAGCTTTGAGGCAATTTTCAGATATTTCACCAAAACCGACAATTGTGGGAAAGCCTTGCAACTCATTAGTTTGGAGCAGAAAGGCATGGGTATCCATTTTAGATTCTGTAGAATGTGTACTTTCCAAAAATGTATGGGTTTGGGGGGTAAACATATATTTCTGTGTTTTTACCCCACAAAAATGCAGTCAATGTGTTGATCTTTCATTAGCTGAAGTTACCCACAGGACTATTTGTATGCGCTAACTTCATTTTGGGGCCTCTAAATGCCAGATACTTTGGTAAACCTATGAACAATGGCCACCAAACTGTTCGGAGGAACCCTGGCAATCATATTTAGGGTGCTTTTTCTTGGTGCATAACGATACATGGGTGATATGGTGCTGAGAAGTTGAAGCTTTGAGCCAATTTTCAGATATTTCACCAAAACCGACAATTGTGGGAAAGCCTTGCAACTCAGTAGTTTGGAGCAGAAAGGCATGGGTACCCATTTTAGATTCTGTAGAATGTGTACTTTCCAAAAATATATGTTCAGACAAGCTTTTATGTTTGGTAGCTGGGAGTAGAGAGACATAGTTACCCATTTTGTAATCGGCAGAATGTGTACTTTTCAAAAATGTATGGTTTTCTGGGGTAAACCTACGGTTTCAGGATTTTTTGCCTTGGAATCTATAGCATGCCGTTTTCTGCCTTAGTGCTTTCAAAATTCGGTAATATACTGCCGGGAGTTTTTGCTGTACAGAAATCCTAAATCTCCCTAAAACTATACATATCTGGTATTGGCACTTTCTAGAGACATAAGGCTTTCCAAATCAGTTGGATTTTTATCCGTAAAATGAAATATTTTTCTGGTATAAATTGATATACGATGAAAAATGGTAATTTTTCTTTTTTTTTTGGTATTTAGCACTATAAATTTTTTTGCACAGGTGGAAATACATGAAAGCTCATTTTCTACCGAAAAAAACAATGTATAGTTTTCCTAGGTAAACTATAGGTTTCCCCTCAGAAAATGCCCCTAAAGTGAGAGAGCACAAAATGTTTCAAAAACGGCTGGCATTTCGCGTAGCCAAAATGTGAAATTCTGCTGGCACTTAAAGGGATATATATATATATATATATATATATATATATATATATATATATATATATATATATATATATATATATATATATATATATATATATATATATATATATATATATACAAAAAAATTGTAGAACGCCTCCTGCACTCACTTATCTGGGTTTGTTGCCCTGGTGCTAACAGAATATATATATAAAAATCGAATGAAAGCTGTTGCACAACAGGGTCTTGCAAAAAAAGTAATTATTTATTGTTGCACAGATCGACGTTTCGACCCTCACTGGGGCCTTTGTCAAGATAATGAACATTACAGACAATGAGCTTTAAATAGGCAAACTCACCCGGCCACGCCCAGACACCAACCCCCACCAAGTGAAAAAAAAGTCCAACAGATCAGGCATAGCCTTCCCAGCATGCTCGTTTGTTCCAAAGTCAGAATCTGAAAAAGTGAAAAAAGTGAAAAAATACACATATTTGTAGATAAAAAGCCATAAATTACGTTTTCAATGAACAAGATAAAAACCATAAATATGTATCAAACATTAAAAATACTCCATTAGCGGCTATTTAAGAATGATACAAAAGAGCAATATTCGTTAAGGCCCCTTGGGGAAACTGTATTCAGAGTCTGTATCCAGAAAGTTTCTCTTTGTAACAATAATTTGTTCCAATCACCACCTCTTCTAGGTTTGGTTACAATGTCAATGCCCATGAAACGAAAAGTGGGAGGGCCATGTCCTTTTTCTAGGTAATGTTTGTACAGGGCAATATCACTTCTGCCAGTTTCAAATGCGGCCCGTAATGATGAGCGATGGTTGCCCATTCTCTCCCTTAGAGTATTCTGTGTTTTCCCCACATACATGAGGCCACATGGACATTTAATTATATAAACAACGTGGGTGCTGGTACATGTGATACGATGTTTAATAGAAATATTTTTGCCCGAATGTGGATGCTGAAAATCAGAACCAACGATCATATTACGACATGTGGTACAGCCAGAACATTTGTAGCAACCATTTTTTAGGGGGGCAAAAAGTGAGGGCTTCTTTTCATAGCAGCGTTGAGGGTCAGAGGGCATTAAAATTTCCCGCAGATTTTTTCCTCTGCTGTATCCCCATAAAGGCTTTTGACTTAGTATTTTAGGTAAACTTTTGTCACCGCCCAAAATTTGCCAATTTTGATCTACTATGTTCCGTATAGGTTTCGAGGCTGTTGTATATTGTGAAGTAATCACAAATCTATCCAGCTTTGTGTTCTTCTCAGTGGGTCTATGTGCATTATTTTTAGCACGTGATAGGGCCTGATCCAACACTTCATGTTTATACCCACGTGCCAAAAACCTACCATATGTCTCCTTTAGTTGGATAGCACAAATATCTGTATCAGAATTATTACGCAAAGTTCGTAAGAATTGCGAATATGGAACACTGTTCTTTGAGCTTACAGGATGGAAGCTATTATAATGAAGGATCGTGTTTCGGTCTGTGGGTTTCCGGTATAGTTTGTAACCTAATGAGGAGCCACATTTAAAAACTTCCACATCCAAAAATTGGACTTGATCGCCCCCTTTGTTCAGAGTAAACTTTACAGGGGTTGGCAATAAATTAAGTGTATGTACCATATTCACCAACGAGGCTTCATCACCATGCCAAATTATAAATATATATATATATATATTGTGGGGATTTGCTCAATTGGTGGCTGCAGTGCTTGCATAACATGAAGTGAACAGCAAGTGGAGTTTGTAAATAGGACTGGGCTTGCACGTTTATTCAGCAAAATAACACAGTTCAAGTGTAAAATGAAAACAGCTTACTTCAGCATGGCATAAATCCAAACAGTCAGGAACTTTCAGTGCCTCTTTACAAGCCCCAGTACCTCTCCCAATGAGTGTGGCTGACTTGGTTTTAGGGAGCCTGATCTCTCCTCTCAGTGCTTCCCCCTTCTCACTGTTCTGAATTGTAACACTCCTTTTACTTTTCAGTCAGCTGAACATGCTCCTGGCACAAAATTGTTGCCAAACTACAAACTTTACAGGAGGGTATGAGATTCCAAACCACTTTGTTGACAATAGAATATGTGTAAATACTTAGTTTGGTTAAAACAATTTCTAAAACAAAGTCTTGTGTAGAAGTGAATTGAAATGTGGTAGTTACATTTGAAGTCAGCAAGCTTACAGTATGTGAGTAGATGCCACATACTGTATGGAGGATAAAACCTACAGTCAATCAAGGGGGAAAATCACTCTAGGTCACTTATCTTTTTCAGAACAAGAACAATACATGCAGTGGCAAAGCAAAACAATTAGTATTTATAAGAATTAGAAATTTGAGAAAAAAGTACAAATAAATAAACAAGATAAACATGACAAGAAAGCTAGAAATAAGTAAGTAAGAAGGAAGACAATTAAAAATCAGTTAATATACACAGGCCTATGGCAGGTAGGTAGCAGACTAACTATATAATCTTGCTTGCTAGATTTTTTCCGATCAGACAAGAAGACCAATTAATTTATCAATCTGTAGTGTTTTTTCCTGCCATAACAAATTTCCTTCTTGCCGACATAAAAAACACGTCCATTATGCACTGGCTCCCTGCTTTCCCTACACAGCCAGTGCAGCTGTGTAATTATATTTCTTCCCCTGACAACTTGCATGATTGTTTTAGTAACAGTATATTACTTCGTTAGTACTTTCCAATATACGTTATTTTTTAACTGTCACGTTCACCTGACTCGTCCCGATCCCAAGCTCATCTGTTTATCATAACAATCATTAATAACTGTCACTCTGCACAATCAATTTAACATACTCCCTCCCTCGTTAGCATGTTCCATTTGTTCGTGCAAGGCCTGATTCCTTCCACAACAGGCCAAGCCAATTACTTTGGTGAAATGGAATCCCATTAATCAAAACATAACAAGCTGGCAAATTTAAAGATGTCAAATTGCAAAAGGCAGCGTAACTAATATGTCAATGTCATAGCGGGAAAGGGGTCCTGGGCAGGAGTTTAGCACTGAGGTTTGCAGATTGCACAAAGCTGCTTTTAAGAGGGGGGCAAACCTTGTGTACTTGAATGGTCCTTTTTTTCAGCAGTATATAAACAGCAGATTTCTCACATTTTTAAAAAAACTTTTAATTACACTTTCCTCTGCTGTATGGTATGCTTTATTCTATGGACAATTCCCTTTGTGCATTTTTTGTTTTTATGTACAGAGCAGTAGGTGGTTCTAAGCCAATTAAATGTGTGCATAAAAATATTTTTCTGTGCACCGTGATTGGGAGTGTCCTAATACACAAGTTATTGGGAACATTCCTTGTGTAAGGTTAGGGGGAAAATGGGTTGTCAGTTGGCTATGCTTGATTTTTAAATGTCATATTACATTTATTTGTTTATAACAGTACAAAAAATGTTGAGGTACAATGTAAATAAGACTACAGTTAGGCTTCTTGCACACTGACATGGTGTTGTTTCTATGTCTGTATAGAAACGCTGTCACGGTTGGCACCCTAAATCTAGAACCGATGCCAAGCACCCTGGTCTCGGCTCGTGCTTCTGCCTGTAGCAGCCGCCTTTGGCCTTGGGAGGAGCCTCAGCTACTCAGATGCTGCCAGGTCTTATAACGAGAGGTGCAAGGCGAGGGGTTCTGGACAAGAAGAGGGGTACAACTGCAAAAAGCAGAGTCTTTGGGCAGAAGGTCGTGGTACAAGACCTTAGGCAAAAGAGTAGTCAGATCAGGCCAGGTCGAGGCAGGCAGAGAATAAACATAGTCAGGTAGGCAAGGGTCAAACCAGGAAGTCAATCAGAAGGGTTAAGCAGAATCGAAGTCGGTTATTAGGCAAGGGTCAGGTTTCAGAAGGTAGAATCATCAAAAGCCAGGCAGGGGTCAAAACATGAATCAGAATAACAGATAGCTCAAAGCTCAAAACACCACCAGGATAAACCTATAACGGGCAATGATCACAAGCCCAATTGTGCCTTAAATAGTGTTTGAATTTCGTGCCAATCCCCGCGCCTATAATTTTCACAGAGGCGTGCCGCGTGCGCCCTAGGGGACCGGTGTTTGCGGCCTAACAGCGGAGCGGGCAGAATGACGCGGCGGGCGTCCCCGCCATCCCCCCACTAGACCACCAGGTAAGGTTGTTACAAACGCATGCAGAGAAAAAAACGATCCATGCTGTGCGAGTGCTTGCTTTAAGTGCACTGACATGGATCAGCTTTTCCCTGCTTGTGTTTCTATGCAGGAGGACCTAACCTGGTTAGGGTGAGATGAACTAAAAAGAGTCAAAAAGCCCTTCACGTGCAAGACTTGCAGTGTTAGAGTAAGGGCACACTGGGCAATTCGGGGAGATTTAGTCGCCTGGTGACTAATTGCTGCGACTTTGCGGCAACCAATCTCCCCAAATGCCTTCCCTCACTCTTGCGCTGGCTAAAATGAAAAATCGCCGGCGCTAAGCACACGCAGTGATTCGTTTTCCATCTTACCCCACTGGGTAAAAACAAATTAAAATATGAATTAGTGCAGACCTTGATCAAATTGGTATGTGCCAAAAAAATATGATAGCTGACAGATTTGTATACAAGTATGTGAATTGTCCAGATTTAAGTGGATAAAGTGATACCGCAACACCTGTTTTGCACCCGTAGGAGGCAATTTCCTGAGGAGTGAGGATAGCATTTTGTTTTACGTAATTGTATATTCACATCATATAGATTTCACTGAAAAAAAACAAAGTCATTATCTTATTGCAAGTTAAGGTGGCCATACATTATAAGATCCTGGCAACTATGCCAAAGGAGTGGGTCTTTCCCCCAATATGCTCACCAAAGGTGGGCAATAATGGGCTAATACGAAATGATCAGATTACAAGGATCAGGCTTTGTATGGCCACCATTACTTGACTTCCAATGCTCTGTGAAGAGTCCTGTGCTATCAATAAAGCAACGTGCTATTCCACTCCTTACAGGACATCCTGTGTATTATACTTGTGCATCAGTTAGAATTTTCAATGAGGGTTATTTCTATTGCTTTAAGCTCCAACTGCAGGCAAGAGTGACAGTGATTTCAACAGTAAAGTTATTAGAATAGTAAAAACAATATTGCAAAAAGTAGTGTAACTTTGGTGAAAAGGAATTTGACGTGGAGTATACCCCTTTTTACAACACATTTAATAGGATTTGTGCTAAACATAATTTTGTCTGCTGTTTTAATGTAGAAATATAAATTTGTAGCACTTGTTCAAGTGATTGATTTACCCTTTCTGTTTGACCATTGGTCTGAGGGTGATAAGCAGTAGAGAAGGATAAATGGATTCCTACTAACGAGCAGAATGCTCTCCAGAATTGAGAGACAAATTGTACCCCTCTATCCGAAACAATATTAACAGGGAAACCATGTAACTTAAAAATATTAGAAATAAATAATTCTGCCAAGGTTTTGGCGGACGGGAGGTGTGGGAGAGGAATGAAGTGACTCATTTTGCTAAACCTATCCACCACCACCCAGATTACTGTCTTCCCCTGGGAGGGAGTAAGATCAACAATAAAATCCATCGAAAGATGGGACCAGGGCCTATCAGGGATAGGTAGTGGCATCAATAACCCCTGAGACAAGGTCCTAGAGGGTTTAGACCTCTGACAGACTGGACAAGAATTAACATAATCTTTAACATCCTGCCTAAGAGAAGGCCACCAAACGTTACGGGACAAAAGAGATACCATTTTGGAAATACCAGGGTGTCCCACCATTCTGGAGTTATGAGCCTCATTCAAAACCTGTTCCCTCAGATCCTTATTAATAAATAACTTCCCAGGGGGAGTTTCCCTAGGGGCAGAAGCTTGGGCAGCAGATAATAATGTGGTAAGATCGGCTCCCAGTGCGGCCACAATTAATTCACTGGGGTTGTTCACACAAGGTTCAAAGGGTTGGGGTTCGAAGCTGCGGGAGAGGGCGTCAGCCTTAGTATTCTTAGACCCGGGTCTAAAGGTAAGGGTACAATTGAATCAGGAGAAAAATAAGGCCCATCTGGCCTGTCTGAGATTCAATCGTTTGGCAGATTCAATATACAGTAAGTTTTTATGGTCAGTAAAGACCGTTATCTGGTGCTTAGCCCCCTCCAACAAATGTCTCCATTCTTCAAAAGCCCATTTAACAGCCAACAACTCCCTGTTCCCAATATCATAATTTGCCTCAGCCGACGAAAATTTCTTAGAGAAGAAAGCACAGGGGTGTACCTTGTTAGTTGTAGGATGCCTTTGAGAAAGGATTGCCCCTGCTCCCACCTCAGAGGCGTGCACTTCAACAATGAAAGGGAGAGAAGAATCAGGATGACGAAGAATGGGGGCAGATACAAATTCTTTTTTAAGAAATTCAAAGGCTTGAATGGCCTCAGGGGACCATATGCTCGGATCTGCACCCTTCTTGGTTAAATCAGTAAGAAGGGCTACAATCAAAGAAAATTTTTTAATAAATTGCCGGTAGTAATTTGCAAAACCCAAGAATCTCTGAATTGCCCGCAAAGACAAAGGTTGGGCCCACTCTAGAATAGCTTTAACCTTATCAGTATCCATTTCTAAACCTTTGTTAGAAATGGTGAACCCCAGAAAATGGATAGAAGGAACTTCAAAAGTAAATTTTTCGAGCTTAGCGAAAAGTTTAAATCTTCTTAACCTGGACAATACCTCCCGAACAGGACTACGGTGTTCAGATAGATTAGAAGAAAAAATTAGAATATCGTCCAAATAGACCACTACAAATACTCCCAGCAGGTCCCGGAAGATGTCATTGACAAATTCCTGGAACACTGCTGGTGCGTTACAAAGGCAAAAAGGCATTACGAGATACTCATAGTGGCCATCCCTGGTGTTAAAGGCCGTTTTCCATTCACCTCCCTCTCTGATTCGGATGAGGTTATAGGCCCCCCTAAAATCAAGTTTAGAAAAGATTTTGGCATTTTTAACCTGATCAAACAATTCAGATATTAGAGGAAGGGGATATCGATTCTTAATGGTGATCTTATTAAGACCCCTGTAATCAATACAGGGACGAAGACCACCATCTTTCTTACCAACAAAAAAGAATCCCGCCCCCGCAGGGGAACTAGAAGGCCTGATGAAACCCCTCTCAAGGTTTTCTGTAATATATTCCTTCATTGCCTGGGCCTCCGGCAGAGAAAGAGGATACGTTCTACCCAGAGGAGGAGTAGACCTAGGGATTAAGTCAATTGGGCAGTCATACTGCCTGTGTGGGGGTAATGCCTCTGCGGCTTTCTTGGAAAACACATCTGCATAGTCCAAGTAAGCTTTAGGTAAGCCTTCAAGAACAGTAGCTGCCACTACGGAAGAAATGCAGGACCCTTGACATGTTATACCCCAACCAAGTACCTTCCTCGTTACCCAATCAATATGTGGGTTGTGACTTTGCAACCAAGGTAACCCCAAAATAAGAGGAGAGGAAGCACCCTCAATGAGATATAGAGCTATCTCCTCACAGTGTACCTTGTCAGTAGTCATAAAAAGATTTACAGTTTTCTTGGATACTACACCTGACCCTAAGGGTCTTTTGTCAACAGCCAAAATTCTCAAGGGGGAACTTAGAGGAACTAAAGGAACATTGTGTTTGGCTGCAAAGGCAGCATCCAAAAAGTTCCCCTCCGCCCCCGAGTCCACAAAAGCGGACACCATGACAGAGCCCGTAGGCCAAGTTAGTTTAACAGAAATTAGAACCCTTGAGGCAGATTGGGGAGAGGAAACTCCTGCACCCAAATGGAGCTCCCCTTCTCCATTTAGGCTTGGGAGTTTCCCGGCCTCGTAGGACACTGGCTTAGAAAATTACCCTTCCTCCCACAGTATATACACAGACCCAAAGATCGCCATCGTGTCCTCTCCTCAGGAGTTAAGCGAGATGTGCCTAACTGCATAGGCTCCTCCTGGGGTAGAGGTGCAGGGGACTTAACATTGGTCACTATATTTGGAAAGTTAGACTTTACATTGGTAAACCCAGAAAAAGAAGAGCCCTTCTCACCCCTTCTCTCCCTTTGTCTTCTATCTACCTGGATGGCTAGAGACATAAGATCATCCAGGTTAGAAGACAAAGGATAATTTACAAGGCTATCCTTAACAGAATCTGAAAGCCCAATACGGAACTGGCTGCGAAGAGCCATGTCATTCCACCCAGTTTCAACTGCCCACCGGCGGAACTCGGTGCAATATACCTCCGCATCCAGTTTCCCCTGGCGTAATTTACGAATCGCGCAGTCGGCAGAAGATGCACGATCCGGGTCATCGTATAGAATTGCCATAGTGTTAAAGAAACAATCAAGGGAAAAGCGGGCAGGATCAGTGGAGGGTAATCTGAGAGCCCAAATTTGAGGGTCACCCTGAAGCAGGGTCATAACAAACCTTACTTTCTCCTCACCAGATGAGAATGAATGAGAAAAGAAACCAAGGTATAATTTACAGGCCTCCTTAAACACAAAAAATTTGGTTCTGTCCCCACTGAATTTTTCAGGGAACACAATTTTGGGTTCATGGGTTTTAGAGGTGGTACCCTTCATAGCAGAAGAACCCACAGGAGGAGAAACAACTGGACCAGGCAAAGGCTGCGGAGACTCCAGCCGGCGAGTCAGATTGTGGAAGCCTTGCATGAGATAGTCTTGCTTCCGCTCGTGGTCCTCCAAGCGCTGTAGCAAGGTGGTAAGGAGCGCTTCTGTAGTGGAGGGAGCAGCAGCAGTGGCGTGACCTTCGTCTTCCATGGCCCGTGATAATGTCACGGTCGGCACCCAACACCAGAACAAACACCAGGCACCCTGGTCTCGGCTCGTGCTTCACCAGTAGTGTGACCGCCTTTGGGCCTCGGGAGGAGCCCTCGGTTTACTTGGATGCCACCTGGACTTAAACGAGAGGTGCAAGATGGGAGTTCTGGATAGGCAGAGGGGCACGACTGTAGAGCAAAGTTTTTGGACACAAGGTGTAGTGCAAGGCGTGAAGGATTAGAATAGTCAGATCAGGCTGGGTCGAGGCAGGCAGAAAGTCAGCGTAAACAATTCAGGCCGGGTCTGGGCAGGCAGCGTTCAAAGCGAGGTCAGGCAGGCAAGGGTCAAAACCGGGAGATCAATCAGATGGGATGAGGCAGAATCAGAGTCAAATAACAAGCAAGGGTCAGGTTCCAGAGATCAGAGTAGTAAAACAGCCAGGCAGGGTCAAACACAGGAAACAAACAGACTAGAAGCTTAACAGCACAAAGTAAAAGGCACCAGGAACAAACCTATCACGGGCAACCAAAAAACAACAAATGCCCCTTTAAATTTTTTGAATTTGGCGCCATTGCGCGCTGATGTCATACGTCAGCGTGCCTGCGCCTTTAAATAGTGATAATGCGCGCGGCGCGTGTACTAGGAAGAAAGCCGGCAAGAGGAGCGGCGTGGCGGGCGTCCCCGCCGATGGTGCGGTGGGCGTCCCCGTCGCACCACTAGACCACCAGGGTAAGTGTTCTTCACACTCACTCTCACTAGAATGTGCTATGAAAAGAGCTATCCCATACACTGGCTTCACCTGGTTCATGGGGTCCCTGTACCGTGACTTCTCTAAAGGGGTTGTCCCTTTAGGGCCTAACATTTCTGGGGCCTTGTTGACTCCAGGCTCAGTGGAACGACTGCCCAGGTCAACTGCTGCAGGCCAAAGAGAAAGTGCCCCACCTGCAAAGCACTTTGTTACAGCACTGCAGGAATGGGTCACAACCAGTGTCGGACTGGGATGCGAGGGGCCCACAAGAAAACCTCAGACCGTGGGCCCACTAGAAAACCTTAGACAATGGGACCACTTTCCAAACTATTATTTCTCCTCTCCTCACTTAAACTCTTTATTCTCCTAGTCTTTTATATCTACTTACATACTCTATTCTTCCATTATTAAGCCAAAGAAATAGGGAATGACCATGAAATAGGCCAAATGGTTAGAAGCAAGAGGCCCACTGACACCTGGGCCCACCGGGAGTGTCATGCCAGGGCCACCTTGCACTGGCATTTTAAAAGTTAATACTATAATTACTCAGTCTCAGGCTCACACAGAGACCCTTAATTGTATATCTCACCAGGGGGCTGTGGAAAGGTGACATCCATATCGGTCATCTGAGACGGTCTGGAGCCACACCATTTGGGCAAGGAAGCTGGGCCAGTCTGTTCTTTGATCGGCTGATCAAAGAACAGAGCTGTGGACCTAGAGCAGCAGGGGGGGATAGCTAGTAGAAAATTATGGATTATAGGAAAGTATCCATATCTCCTGTGTCATAGGATTCACAACCTTATAACTTACATATTGGTTATGAGGAGGTCACATGCTTCCTAACAATACCAAACAGGGCTAGCCTATACCCACCTGTTAGGAGGGCTGGTTCCTGGGGTACTGGAAAGTGGGAACCTATTAGTGTTTGGTATTGTTCTTCTTGCCCACATATGGATCACAGCCTGCCCATGTTTTTATTATAGTATTGGGTACTGGCAAGTACCCATATTTCATTAAGGGATATTGGGGAATATTGCCTGAGAGTAGCAAACCCCCTGCAGGGGGTCGTAAATGACATGTTCCTGGGCACTCCTACCTCATGCATAAGGTAATGAGGGGAGTGTCCCAGCAGGAAATAAAAAGGTGACATTCCCAATATCACATTGTCATACAAGGAGGCTCCATTTATTCAGTGGATTGTATGTCCAGCTTCCAACTCGTGCCTCAGAGGAAATACACTGACAACTTCAAAACTTGGTAAAGTAAGGGTTTTCTTTGTGTTTTTACTCCCTTTTATTTTATTTACTGTATTTGCAACTATGTCATCTTTGTAATATTATTTTTATATATATTCATATGCACTGTTTCTTTTAAATATTAAATATCATTTAATACGTTAGTCCTTGTGCTCTAAACGAACTCATTGCCCATATGAATGCTTGTGCCTACGTGTATGAACTCTTCGTATGTGTGGAAAGGGAAAGTTGCCTATTTGTATGTTGGATAACTAGTACGGCTAGCAGGAAAGTGTGTTTGAATGTAGATTAACCCTTTGGCTGCTGGAGTGCTTGTTAGACTTGTAGGATCTTACCCTGAGTAACTACCATAGGAGAGAGTGTTTGATGTATTGTGTAGTGTGAGTTATTACCTGTTATAGAGGGCAGGGGAATAGTCACATTAGGTTTCTATCGCCTGTTAATGATAGATGGTGGCAGCGAATGAACTTTGTGGGTGTTGGTGTGTTTTTGGGGTGTCTGATGTTAGTCTAACCTGTGTGTAAGGTGATTGGGAGACTGATTGTAACCCCTTGTAGCCAAACCCAAGAGTTAAGTGTGGTTGAGTGAGTCGCTTTTGTGACAGGAGTTTTCCTGCTATCCCAGTAGGCCAGTCCGAAACTGGTCACAACCAAGAACAAATAAAATAGATATGCAAATAATGTATAATATGTTACATGGGGTTTAACCCAGCAACAGGGAAAGGAGGCACTGGGAGGGAATGAAGCCATAAGGGCCAATACACTTATGGGTCCCTACATATGTTTTTTATAATTTCTTACACTAAACTAGGCAAAGGCTGAAAATAAAAGTAGTTTCACTTTCCAACTTCTTATGGTTCTTGCAAGCAATTATGTTAAAATTAGAAGGTAGTAATACAATTACCAGCCCACCGCCCTATATAATGAGCACCACTTTATTTAAAAGCCTAACACTGGGCCAGACATACATACAGCCCTATATTGCTTGTCAGGATCATATCAAGGACATACATGATATAGCAGGATCAATCTGAAAGATTAGTAACATTTACTACACTGCTGCTAGGAAAACAAGATATGAGAGTTTGACTGAGGTCATGTAGCCAAAAAGCTGACCTTTAAACCAGAGCAATCTGTGAGACGACAGTTGTATTACCACATCATTATCCTCTGCCTGGCAGTTAATAGTAGACATAGACCAACTTAAACAAGAAGAGGCAGTCAGAATTAAACTGCATGTTATATGGCAATTATGTAACATTTTCTCCCACAATTCCAGAGTATCATCAGGCATGGTCTAATTTCATACCTCCCAACATTTGAAAAAAGGAAAGTGGGTCAAAAAGTTGCACAGTGTGCAGCGAGGCAAAAAAATGGCCACACACATGTTATGGTCACAGCCCCTAATTACATGTCCATTTTACAAAATTTGGCAGGTTATGAAAGTTTGAACACAGTTTTAGTACAGTATATTTTAACAGTTTAGCTAATGAAAGTGAATTGCCCTTTAAGCTGCTAGTCTCAGTTTCCCAATGAGACTGGCTTATCTTAAATAGTTAGAAATGTATAGTTGCTTATCTTAATTTGTTCCAAAAGTCAAAAAATCAAAGTGCAGGCGCTCAGTATCTGGGCTCTCTGCCAAAAAGCCTCTTATTTTAATTAAGTTTTAGAAACTTGGCTGTATTTAAACAAATACCAACTAGTGTGATAGAGCATAGGCTACATTAAGTTTCAGAAACTTTCTATCTTTTTCTGGCGTCAGTGAAGGAGATCAAACAAACTCTGGACATTTTAGTAAGAAACCCTTGAAACCCTCCATTCTCCACTGCATCTTCACACTCACCAATAAAATGTTTGACACTATCCGGTTGGAATGATACTGGTCACAGCTGTATTCAAGTTATAAGACTACCATCAATTGAACGTCATATCAATATATGTTGAATACATCTAAAAAATTCATTACACAGTTTAAACAGTAACATTGAACATCGTAACCACATAACATTGATGCCCTGAGCCCATGTCAGTCTGTCCATCCATAACCAGAAGCAATATCCTTTCACTACCATTCTCCTGGCTCAGAAGATACGCAGCCTCTCTATAATTGTTAGAGCCTCCATCTTATATGGAGCCCATCATCCCTTACCAACTTTCCACACCAATGGTCATCCACCTTAGGGGTTAAACTATCTCACCATGAATATGCTTCTCCGCCATGGCATGCCAAGTTGGACTCATTCAACTCTGTATGCACCCCCATGCCTTCCAAGCAAATTCAATAGTTTCCTTCATTGTCATATTAAATAGATCATGACCCACATCATTCAGGTGCACTCCATCGAAGCTAAAATAGAGAGGCTGGTTCTTGTGATCTTTATATCTGACTGACACCCTTGGATGAATTTTGACACTGCCTTGTTGACTTTGATCCTGGCCCTGTCAATGTTCGCCACTGATTGAGCCCCCCTCCAATGTTACCTAGGTATAATCTCCGACCATAGGAGCCCCATGCTTGGAAAAATTTACCCTAACCTCATGAAATCCCTTATGTCCTTTATCAACTGTTTAATGGGGTACTGACCCAAATACCCCTCACAGTGTAACAATTAAATGCATGGTTATACTCCAAATTATTTTAAAGCTCCATTATTAACCACCAGTTATTTCCTGCCATAAATGCCTCCCATGCACCTTCCCCCTGTGAATTGCTTCTGACTAGTGATGAGCAAATTTGTCTGTGAAACTGGTGAAAAATTAGCGAAACATCGGTTTTGATGCTGGCGCCCATTAAAATCAATAGGCGTCCGTTAATCGTCGCCGGCGTCAAAATTGTCGACGGAATTGGAAATGTCGGCGGCGATAAAAAAAACTTTGATACCGGCATCAGAACTGCCACCAATTTTTCAGACACTGGTAAATTTTCGCCAGCAAATTTATTTGCCTGTGGCAAAACGCACAGATTTAAATGCGCTTCAATCCCATCTGCTTCTTCCAAACCCCTGGCCCCAGCTCCTGTTCCTGGGCTGCTCCATCCCGCTCCCTCTGCTAGCAGATTGATGGCTCTCCCCTCTCCTCTGTTGCCCCATCTTCTCCTGTTTACTCCTTTGTGCCCATTTCCCCCTGGCCCTGCAATGCAGAGGATCTGTGATCTGACCCGCGAGACTCCATACTTGCCTCAATGCACCACTGGGTAGTCCTGCCCAGTGCTTGAATTGGGTTGAAAAAGGTGGAGGGATGATATATGTGCGCGGCGGGAAAAATAATTAGACCACACCCACAATTGTAGGTCACACCCACAATTGCACACTTGTAGGCCACACCCACTTTTAAATACGTCTCGCCCACCAGTTATTTTGCTATTTCCATGTTTGTGAAAAATATTTTTTTAATATTGCAAGAAATAGAATTACCCTAATCTTTTATAATTAAATAGTTACATAGTTAAATTGGGTTGAAAAAAGACAAAGTCCATCAAGTTCAACCCCTTCAAATGAAAACCCAGCATCCATACACACACCCCTCCATAGTTTCAAGTAAATTATATATACCCATATCTACCCATATCTATACTAACTATAGAATTTAGTATCACAATAGCCTTTGATATTATGTCTGTCCAAGAAATCATCCAAGTCCCTCTTATAGTCATTATTATTATTACAGAATCAGCATCACCCGGCAGTGCATTCAACTTTGTTGCTTCAAATGAAATGTATATACAGTATATGCATTTAGAAGCTTGTAAAGTGGAATCACACAATATATATCAGCAGTTTGTGAAAGCCTTGGTTGTCCTGAAAAAAATAGTTTTGCCCCTTAAGTGTCTCAAGAAAATGTTGTACATTCACAACAGAATACTGTCTCCAGAATATTGGTTCCCACTCATGACTGATGCTCTACAAGGACCAACCATACAGGGGCTAGTGGGTCAGTCTCTCCTGCTCAATCCCACATAAAGCTACTTGTGAGGCACATACACGGATACCAAGTCACGGAGCCTGTTTTGCCTGGCAGATTCCTATTTTCTTCAAAACAATTCACTAGCCGACATACTTGTACAGGTGATTGCAGTAGGAAGAGACTGAAACACTGGACACAAAGACAAACTGGCCAATGTGGAGACCCGGCAGGCCATACACACACACACACACTATACACACACATATTATACACATTACACACACTATAGATACACATTATACACTACACACACACACACTAAACATACACACTATACACACACAAACTATACACACACACATACATACATACATACACACCCTATACACACACATACATGTACACTATACACACACACACACTTACATACACAGACTATACACACACACACACACACACACACACACACACACTATACACACACACACATTATACACACGCAACAAGCATGTCACATTGGCAGGATGTCGCACACATGCTCACACCAATCACGCCATCCCAGCTGAGCTCCCGCAACATCATGGCACACACAGGAGAAAAACTCAAGTGGCCACGTTCCCGTTGTGACAAGCCCACAAAACAACTCTGCCCGCTTCCCCACACAAACATTCAGTTGCCGCTTGTCAATAGGAAGTTGAAACACAGACTTGTGTACTCACTGGTAGCTGCATATACCGGAGTGGTGACTAACTATGCACGCCCCCACCCACTTCCCGCCCCACCCCCACAGGGTGCGCTCTCATCTTCTAACTCCACCCACGCGGCACACACTCCCCCAGCAACACTTGCCATCCTCACGTTGACTGTCTGGTGCGTCCTGCAGTACGCAGCCAGCTGATTTGGTAATTTCTAGGGCCTGCCTAGGCAGTAGGATACCGTCTTATTTGGTGTCCTCACGGAACTGGACAGAACATCTGTCAATCTTACAATTACAGTGCAAAAACAAAGGGAAGTTTTAAAAAAAACACGGTCCCACCTAGCTCCGGTATTATAATTTGGAGATCAGCCATTTTAAAAAAGTAACAGGATGCCATCCCACCGCATCCCATCCCAATTCAAGCACTGGTCCTGCCTAGTGCCACTCCTGTTGATGCTGTCACTCCTTTTTGATTTCTGGCCCTTGCTACCTCTCCTCTTCTTCGCATGCCTCTTGTACTGGCTCCTTCATCTACTGGCTGGTGGGTGACCCCAGGTCCCCGTCTCTGCGCACCCCTGGGTGACATCCTGTTGGGTCCCACCACTGATGCTTGAGATAAATGCCTGGTGATGCCTAGTCCTTGCTCGCGGTGCCTCAGAACTCCACGGGACTCCTTGCTGCTGTTCTCCTCCATCTTGTAAAGGGTGAGGGGCTCAATCTGCTTAGGGCCCTTGACCTCCACTGCCTGGGGAGAGTCGATGTTGATGACAGGATCTTCAGGAAGTAGTTGTCTGAGCCATTCCTCACCCCTTTTGCTCACTTCTGCCCAGAATTGGGTCATTATCTCCTCCATGCCTGTTGACATGGTATCCGGAACCTTGTTTCCAGCTGCCTGACTGGAAATGGTGGCAGGTTACTCCTAGCCTCTCTATAAGATAGTCATCTCATGCAAAAAATAAACAGGCCATGCCCACATTTTTACCATTTCCTATTAAAACCACACCCATTTAATATTGCATTTTTTAAAAATGATCTTTGCTTTATGCATATTTTCTCAAAGAAATTAATTTTTTTGGTTCTCATATGGTAACATATCTTTTTGTAATTTGCCCAGGCAGATAATGTTGAAAAAAATACTTCTTCCTGCAGATCACAATAATTGGGAGCTTTTTATGAGGAAATAATCGTGTGGGGGGTGGTTGAAGGCAGACATTTCACAGGGGGAGTTTTCCCACCACTCTACATTTATTTCTATGGGATTTTTAAAAGAGTATTTATCAATGTGTGAAAGTGAAAGGTCATCCTTTGATAAATACGCCTTTCAAAATCCCATAGAAATGAATGGAGAGTGGTGGTATTTCACTCTTGCACATTTTGGTGATTTTTAACTTCACTCTTTGATAAATATATATCCCTAAGTTCCTAAAATAGCACTAATGGGAACTGTATGCTGGATTGTGAAATACCACTAACTAAACATGTTTTACTGCTCTAGAGTTTAATAATTGAGACCTTTAGGGTAAGGCCACACTAAGCGATAGCGCGGCGATTTGACTCGCCGCGACTATTCGCCGCGACTTTTAATCCTCAATCGCTGGCGAAACTTTGGCGCTGGCGTCTATGGGAAATCGCGCAAAATCGCCAGCGTAAAAACACACGCGGCAATCTTTTTTCTATTGTCGCTCGAAATCGCCTAGCGAGGCGATTTCGAGCGACAATAGAAAAAAGATCGCCGCGTGTGTTTTTACGCAGCGATTCCCCATAGACGCCAGCGCCAAAGTTTCGCCAGCGATTGAGGATTAAAAGTCGCGGCGAATAGTCGCGGCGAGTCAAATCGCCGCGCTATCGCTTAGTGTGGCCTTACCCTTATACCGCTTGAGACGATGATTGGCATTACACATGATAATGATAGGGTTTTGCCGCTGCCCACCCATAAAGACCCACACTCCCTAAAAATAATTCACATTGCTTCTGGAGACAGTTTTAAAATCAGCAAGGATGCCACTTCAGAGGGAGTGGTCAAATACTTTTTTTATTCAAATAATTTATATTTGTCTTTAATAACCATTTCAAGCAAATTAACACAATCTGTAAATGACAGACCTAGCTAAGATATTTCCTACTGTAACTGATATTTAGACTGGTCACAGTACACATTAAATGCTAAGGAGTGCAATGGGGTTGTCGGTCCCATATCTGTATATTAACCTTGGTGTCCATATTTTCAGAAATCTGTTATGTGTATCCAAAAAATGCTAGACATGTTTTCTTGTGTCATTATCCAATCTACCTTATGTTTAGTGATGTCAATAGATAAAAGTTTGGTTTTCCATGCACTTGCAATAGTTCTTTTGGCTGCTGTCATGACCCATGCATCCCCTACTCTCACTCACCTGACTAAACAATAAAAACTGCTTGACGGCATCATTGTTGGAATGATGATGATGGTAAATTACAACAAATTATTCAAAACTCAATGCAAAGATAACTAATCCAATAACATATAATATATATATATATAATATATATGTGTGTGGATTATTTATGTTTGCATTGAGTTTTGAATAATTTGTTGTAATATATATAATACACAAAAGCTATGAATTTCTTGTAAATTATAGCCTTATAAACAATGAGTTCTGATGTCATCAATTAAAAACGGTTCTGATGTCATTTCTGTCACATGACTGAAATTTGTATATTATAATAAATAAAGTACCCCCAGTTGCAAAATATGACAATATTAGAAGTTACCTCGGAGTTCCATGACCTTCGGCCTCGTGTTTTTATATGGTCTTGAAACTCCTTGGTAACTTATAATATCCTTATAATTTACAAAAGGGGTACGGTATTCACTATATATATATATATATATATATATATATATATATATATATATATATATATATATATATATATATATATATATATATATATATATACACATATGTTGGTTTGCCCATGTGGATTGATCTATGTTGGTGAAACCACTCAGAAAGTTTGAGACAGGTTTTCCCAACATAGATCAACCATCAAGGTTAAAAATAGATCTTTACCTGTATGAAGACACTGCATAGATATGGGACACACATCGGACGATCTAAAGTTTAGGGTGATTCAGCACATTCCCCCACCCAAAAGAGGGGGTGATCGTAGCCTGATTTTAAAAAGAACCGAAGTTCAGTGGATCGATAGGTTGAAAACATTAACCCCTAAAGGATTAAATCGAGACTTTGACTTGCACTTATTTATGTGAAGGTTTTCCCATGTGAGTTGTAATTGTTGATATATATGTCATGTTATACTTTGATACATCTGCCATTATAATCATACTATTGTAACTGATCTGATGTTGCTATGTAATAATGCTCATGGTTACTAAGGGGTAGTGGATGTATCCGCTTCCATGTACGCACGATATCTTATGATACGCATGTCCATGGCAACCGACTATACATGCTTTTATTGCGTTTGAAATAAATGCTACGTTTTACTGAATATGAGTGCGACCCTGTTGGAATATTTATACATAATGTTGGCGGACTGACTCACCGCTTATTGGGGAGACGCACCATCAGAAGATAACTTTATCACTAATACTGTGCATTACACGTGTTGGACATTTATATATATATATATATATATATATATATATATATATATATATATATATAGACATAAACAAGAGGTCCTCTGCACTCAACCCATTATCAATATATTTAAGACAGAGACATTTTGTGCATATTGCTACTGAAAAATGCCTTACCCTTTAAACAAAACAGGGATTGTTTGTCCATATATTGCAATATATTTAAGCCTGCCAACTACGTCAAAGTCATCCTATATCTGGCCAGTCCTATGCTCAATTTTCATTTGATTAATTAATTATATATTTTACAAAGGGACTAAGTTTTACCTGCAACTTACTAGCTGCTTTCAAAGCAAGGGGTAAGGAATTTTTCAGTAGCAGTACGCACAAAATGTCTCTGTCTTAAATATATTGATAATGGGTTGAGTGCAGAGGACCTCTTGTATTTGTCTATATGTATTTTGTGGTCACAGCATCATTGCACCCTGCATAATGTTTTTAAAAATTAGTGGTGAGCACAACTTTCCCTTATATGTCCATTAACATTCAGTGACAGATTGATCATAGCTGTAGGTGATATTGTCTGATAGTTATTTAACAGTAAAGTCTACCCTCTCAAGTATGGACTCCGTTGTGAGACTTAGCTTTCTGATAGTTTGCCTTCACTCTTAACCATATAGTAGTTAATCTCATCTATGTTCCTGGAGAGGTGAAGGGTTCCTTGGTTGTGGCAACCAAAAGTCCCAAAAATTTTTGTAGCAAAGGCCATGTTGCGTCTTTTTTGTGAGGTTGTTGGTGAGAGATCCGCAAATATCTGAAATGGATGTGAGCGATCTTCTAATTTACTGGCTTACTTACTTGGGTCTGGTGGAAATTAAACTTTAGGATTATATCCCTGGGTGGGTCATCTGGTCTCTGTGGATGCAAGGCCCGGTGCACTCTATCCACTTCTAGCCTTGCAACAGGAACATCTGGTAATAGTGCCTGTAGGAGTGCTGTAATAGATTGCTGCAAGTCTGTAATGTGTCTGGATGTCCCCTGATCCTAAAGTTATTTCTCTGTGATCTGTTATCAGTGTCTTCAATCCTGCCCTGTATCTCTTTCAATCGAGATTGTAATGTAATAATGTCCTGTTCATGTGAATCCACTAAATAGCTGGCTATTGAACAAACTAGGTTGGGACACCATCAGAGGAGTTGGCAATGTTACTGCTGGAGGATCAGGCTGCAGGAGAAAGTCTAACACAAGGTGTGACATCAGTGGGGATAAGGTTTTTGTCTGCTTCCGACGGGTACGTCCATTGGCTGGCCATATACCGTACTGAGATCTAAGAGTGATAATATGTCTCTGGTGATAAAGATGGGTCATAGATTCTGTTGCTGGTTGCTAAAAAGTGCCGAGCTGCCACGGAGCCTTTTCAAGGTGTGCCCATCTTTGACAATGCAAGCATGCGTCCTGGAGTGTTGAAATACTTTTTTTAATTTATTCGTTATTTATATACAACTCTTTACACAGATCATAAATCATTCACAATGTTTCCCGGAATTTCTCCTGCAAGCTCACCAAAGATAAACGGTGGCAAGAGTTCTCTAGACCCAGACCCTCAGTCAAGGGGGCAAAAAACTGTAGAACATGAAAAAAGATGGAACTCCTGAAATCAACACAGGTCACCAATAATTTAGTTAAAAAAATAAATAAAATGCGCTAAGTTTGCACATGAGTGGTATCCCATAGCAAATAATAAGATGTTTGCTTTGAAACAGGTGACCAGTAAATGCTACCTGCTGATTGGTTGCTATGGGTTGCTGTCCCTGGGCAAACTTAGTGCCTTTTATTACATAACTCCAAATATCTCTACAGTTACATGTTTTGAGTTCGGATGCCTTTAATTATAGCAATCTACCAATTAATCAGTATTATGATTAAGGCTACAGAGATGTTGTCTTAAATAAAGAATCTTTTTAAAACTTTGACACTGTGACCTATGGGGATTTTGGGAGTGCTCACCAACTTTTACCATTTTGGAAGTTACCAATGAAATAAAAATTAAAATGTTTTACAACAGTGTGTGTGTCATCACAAGAACTATTTGCAGGGATGAATGGGGTTTTCATGGAGTAAGGTAGAGTCTTCCATGGTTTGGATCCCTTGTTGCATTTAAGCCAACCCTTAAGGCTAAATCATACAATAATACTGTCAATATTCTGTATGGCCTACTTTGTAGCAATGATCAGGGGAGCACCTTTGTACCAATGTACTGTTGAACATATATTGTATATAAAAGCATCTGCTTTTAATATAGTCTGCAATTCACATTTTTCTTTAATGTTTCTCTAGCCTCAGGGTACATAAATCATTAAATAAATAATTCTGAAAGCTTTAGCTTGTGTATGGATAACCTGAAAAGCTTTGATGTTTTGGATGCCTAAAAAGAGCTTGAAGTCATCTAGTAAATCCACTATAATTATATAAGGGGAAATGATTATGGTACAATAATGTTCTTAGTATAAGTCCTTATAGTATAAGGATTGGAAAACTATTCAGTATATATGCACGACTGCCCTGAGCAGCAATAACAAAAGCTCTTTTTATACAGTGCTGTGTTGGAGAGATATACATTGCAATCAAGCATGAATATATTCACACAATACATCATCTCTTAACTATGTATGTTTGTAATACAACACAGCACATCTGTCATTGCTTTTTTTTAAGAATGCCCAGAGCTAAGGGTTTATGGTGTGAAAGATTAATCAAGTCAAACCAATCAGCTAGCACAAAATAAGCATCTATTATGTTTAATCAATCCATAACAGGTGACAAGTCAAACGCTTTAGATTTATTCTGTTCTTTATGCTGTATGCTATTGGGTTCCTGCTATCACGTAGCTGCCTTTTTATACTTAGGGGCAGATTTACTAAGGGTCAAAGTGAATTTTCGAAGTTAAAAACTTCGAATTTTTAACTATTTTTTGGGTACTTTGACCATCAAATAGGCCTAAATTCGACTTTGATTCAAAGTAAAAAAGTTTGACTTTGAAAATCAAAGTACTGTCTCTTTTAAAAACTTCGACTTCGACACTTCGCCACCTTAATCCTGCCGAATTGCTATGTTAGCCTATGGGGACCACCTAGAACCTATAGCCAACATTTGGCTAGGTTTTTAAAAGTCAAAGTAAAATCGTTCGATTAAATCGTTCGAATCATTTGATTCGAAGGATTTCATCATACGATCAAACGATTTTACTTTGACCGAATATGGCCAAATTTGATTTAAAAAAAACTTAGACTTCGAATATCGAAGTAATGGAATTCGATGGTCGAATTTCAAGTTTTTTACATTTCGAAATTTGACCTTTGATAAATCTGCCCCTAAGTGTACTAACACAGAGAAAAGAATAGGTGTAATATACATGACAAATAAGGATAATTCCTAACCTGACAGGTAGTGTGCAAATTGCTAAAAAAAAAAAAAAAAAGAACAATACGCCATTTTTTTTGTACTTTTCAACCTGCCTTCAGGCTTAAATGAATTACTGCTGGTCTCTATGCTCTATTGCAGCAGTGCTGTATTGAGCACTGGATCAGGGCAGAAGTGGTGAGGCATGTATTTTCCCCCTCCCATTCCCTAATTTGCATGTCATTAAGACACGCAAGTTAGGGTCTGGGGATGGATGTAGACATACACCCTTATTGTTCTTGCACAGCAAAAGGCTGTTTCTCAGCCTGTGGAGAAACACTGGAGTGTCATATGACCAGGGGCAGCTGGGAAATTGACAAAATGTCTAGCCCCATATCAGATTTCAAAATTGAATATAAAAAAAATCTGTTTGCTCTTTTGAGAAATGGATTTCAGTGCAGAGTTCTGCTGGAGTAGCACTATTAACTGAGGCGTTTTGAAAAAAACATGTTTTCTGATGACAGGATTGCTTTAAGCTTTTTGAAAAGTAAACATAATTTCAAGCAACTTTGCAATATACATCATTAAAAAAATATGCAGGCTTTTCATGATTTTTAATGGTTTCTGACAGTTCCCTAAGCCTAGCCCCCTGCTCTCCTGCTGATCTCTCTGACTACTTTGCTGAACTGGATGACTACTGTTACTTTGTATCAACAGCCAGCTGTCCTCAGCCTGCATCCTCCAAACCCCACAATTCCCTGCACACGTGATTTCAATAAGGAAAGGAACATCACATTGCAATGCATTTTGAGTTATGTACTTCCTGCATGCTGTCTGTAAGCTGTGGAGTAGTTGTTACAATTTATAACATCAGTGTTTTAGTCCCTCCTTCCCTGCCAGGATTTTAAATGATGCAGAAAGAAAAGAACTGTTAAACAGCTGGATTTGAGCATAGAAAATGGCATTTATTCACACTTTTTGAAGAAACAGGTAACTGTGATGGATATTTTAGAGGTGTCTGTATTATGTGGGCCTCTTTATCAAATTTTGGTTTGGAAGCAGGAGTTCCCCTTTAAATTAGGCATGGCTCCCAAGGAATCCACTAATCCTGTCAGATTCTGAACCATTGAAATTATGGGGAAAACTATAAAGATACAGTGATATATATATTGATATACAGTGATACAGTATATACAGTACAGTAATATAGATATCCTTTGCTGTAAACATGTTGACATTTTTAATTAGCCAATAAATGTTTATATACAAAGAGACATAGCACTTTTAGATCCAATCATGTTTAAAATATATATATATTTAAACAAAAGAAGACCAGCAACACTGGGATTTTTCATGAATAAATTGTTATTATATGTGTAACCGACGTGACGTTTCGGTCTCAAATGGGACCTTTCTCAAGGCAGTGGGATCACCTGACTATAGCTGGGAAGGGTGGGAGCTACAGTAGTAGCAGTATGCACAAAATGTCTCTGTCTTAAATATATTGATAATGGGTTGAGTGCAGAGGACCTCTTGTATTTGTCTTTATGTATTTTGTGGTCACAGCCTCATTGCACAAATTTCCCTTGTTTGTAATAGTTATACAGGAGCAGTGACCAGCTCCATGTTGTAGCTCCCACCCTTTTCCAGGGATCCCACTGGTCTCTAATAAAAGGGCAGGGTAAGGCATTTTTCAGTAGCAGTATGCACAAAATGTCTCGGTCTTAAATATATTGATAATGGGTTGAGTGCAGAGGACCGTATGTATGTATGGTCGAATTTCAAGTTTTTTACATTTCGAAATTTGACCTTTGATAAATCTGCCCCTAAGTGTACTAACACAGAGAAAAGAATAGGTGTAATATACATGACAAATAAGGATAATTCCTAACCTGACAGGTAGTGTGCAAATTGCTAAAAAAAAAAAAAAAAGGAACAATACGCCATTTTTTTTGTACTTTTCAACCTGCCTTCAGGCTTAAATGAATTACTGCTGGTCTCTATGCTCTATTGCAGCAGTGCTGTATTGAGCACTGGATCAGGGCAGAAGTGGTGAGGCATGTATTTTCCCCCTCCCATTCCCTAATTTGCATGTCATTAAGACACGCAAGTTAGGGTCTGGGGATGGATGTAGACATACACCCTTATTGTTCTTGCACAGCAAAAGGCTGTTTCTCAGCCTGTGGAGAAACACTGGAGTGGTAAAAAAAATGTTCCTAAAGAAAAGGTCTGGTTTAAAGCTTTTCACTGAGGTGTATATAGTTGCCACAAACAAGGAGGAATTTTTTTTCAAAATGAATCAGTTAATAGTGCTGCTCCAGCAGAATTCTGCACTGAAATCCATTTCTCAAAAGAGCAAACTGATTTTTTTATATTCAATTTTGAAATCTGACATGGGGCTAGACATATTGTTAATTTCCCAGCTGCCCCATGTCAATATGACTTGTGCTCTGATAAACTTCAATCACTCTTTACTGCAAGTTAGAGTGATATCACCCCCTCCGTTTTCCCCCCCAGCAGCCAAACAAAAGAACAATGGGAAGGTAACCAGATTCCTTGAGACTCCTTCCGTTACATTGAGAAGGAAAACAGCAGCCTGCCAGAAAGCATTTCTCTCCTAAAGTGCAGGTGCAAGTCATATGACCAGGGGCAGCTGGGAAATTGACAAAATGTCTAGCCCCATATCAGATTTCAAAATTGAATATAAAAAAAAATCTGTTTGCTCTTTTGAGAAATGGATTTCAGTGCAGAGTTCTGCTGGAGTAGCACTATTAACTGAGGCGTTTTGAAAAAAACATGTTTTCTGATGACAGGATTGCTTTAAGCTTTTTGAAAAGTAAACATAATTTCAAGCAACTTTGCAATATACATCATTAAAAAAATATGCAGGCTTTTCATGATTTTTAATGGTTTCTGACAGTTCCCTAAGCCTAGCCCCCTGCTCTACTGCTGATCTCTCTGACTACTTTGCTGAACTGGATGACTACTGTTACTTTGTATCAACAGCCAGCTGTCCTCAGCCTGCATCCTCCAAACCCCACAATTCCCTGCACACGTGATTTCAATAAGGAAAGGAACATCACATTGCAATGCATTTTGAGTTATGTACTTCCTGCATGCTGTCTGTAAGCTGTGGAGTAGTTGTTACAATTTATAACATCAGTGTTTTAGTCCCTCCTTCCCTGCCAGGATTTTAAATGATGCAGAAAGAAAAGAACTGTTAAACAGCTGGATTTGAGCATAGAAAATGGCATTTATTCACACTTTTTGAAGAAACAGGTAACTGTGATGGATATTTTAGAGGTGTCTGTATTATGTGGGCCTCTTTATCAAATTTTGGTTTGGAAGCAGGAGTTCCCCTTTAAATTAGGCATGGCTCCCAAGGAATCCACTAATCCTGTCAGATTCTGAACCATTGAAATTATGGGGAAAACTATAAAGATACAGTGATATATATATTGATATACAGTGATACAGTATATACAGTACAGTAATATAGATATCCTTTGCTGTAAACATGTTGACATTTTTAATTAGCCAATAAATGTTTATATACAAAGAGACATAGCACTTTTAGATCCAATCATGTTTAAAATATATATATATTTAAACAAAAGAAGACCAGCAACACTGGGATTTTTCATGAATAAATTGTTATTATATGTGTAACCGACGTGACGTTTCGGTCTCAAATGGGACCTTTCTCAAGGCAGTGGGATCACCTGACTATAGCTGGGAAGGGTGGGAGCTACAGTAGTAGCAGTATGCACAAAATGTCTCTGTCTTAAATATATTGATAATGGGTTGAGTGCAGAGGACCTCTTGTATTTGTCTTTATGTATTTTGTGGTCACAGCCTCATTGCACAAATTTCCCTTGTTTGTAATAGTTATACAGGAGCAGTGACCAGCTCCATGTTGTAGCTCCCACCCTTTTCCAGGGATCCCACTGGTCTCTAATAAAAGGGCAGGGTAAGGCATTTTTCAGTAGCAGTATGCACAAAATGTCTCGGTCTTAAATATATTGATAATGGGTTGAGTGCAGAGGACCGTATGTATGTATGGTCGAATTTCAAGTTTTTTACATTTCGAAATTTGACCTTTGATAAATCTGCCCCTAAGTGTACTAACACAGAGAAAAGAATAGGTGTAATATACATGACAAATAAGGATAATTCCTAACCTGACAGGTAGTGTGCAAATTGCTAAAAAAAAAAAAAAAAGGAACAATACGCCATTTTTTTTGTACTTTTCAACCTGCCTTCAGGCTTAAATGAATTACTGCTGGTCTCTATGCTCTATTGCAGCAGTGCTGTATTGAGCACTGGATCAGGGCAGAAGTGGTGAGGCATGTATTTTCCCCCTCCCATTCCCTAATTTGCATGTCATTAAGACACGCAAGTTAGGGTCTGGGGATGGATGTAGACATACACCCTTATTGTTCTTGCACAGCAAAAGGCTGTTTCTCAGCCTGTGGAGAAACACTGGAGTGGTAAAAAAAATGTTCCTAAAGAAAAGGTCTGGTTTAAAGCTTTTCACTGAGGTGTATATAGTTGCCACAAACAAGGAGGAATTTTTTTTCAAAATGAATCAGTTAATAGTGCTGCTCCAGCAGAATTCTGCACTGAAATCCATTTCTCAAAAGAGCAAACTGATTTTTTTATATTCAATTTTGAAATCTGACATGGGGCTAGACATATTGTTAATTTCCCAGCTGCCCCATGTCAATATGACTTGTGCTCTGATAAACTTCAATCACTCTTTACTGCAAGTTAGAGTGATATCACCCCCTCCGTTTTCCCCCCCAGCAGCCAAACAAAAGAACAATGGGAAGGTAACCAGATTCCTTGAGACTCCTTCCGTTACATTGAGAAGGAAAACAGCAGCCTGCCAGAAAGCATTTCTCTCCTAAAGTGCAGGTGCAAGTCATATGACCAGGGGCAGCTGGGAAATTGACAAAATGTCTAGCCCCATATCAGATTTCAAAATTGAATATAAAAAAAAATCTGTTTGCTCTTTTGAGAAATGGATTTCAGTGCAGAGTTCTGCTGGAGTAGCACTATTAACTGAGGCGTTTTGAAAAAAACATGTTTTCTGATGACAGGATTGCTTTAAGCTTTTTGAAAAGTAAACATAATTTCAAGCAACTTTGCAATATACATCATTAAAAAAATATGCAGGCTTTTCATGATTTTTAATGGTTTCTGACAGTTCCCTAAGCCTAGCCCCCTGCTCTACTGCTGATCTCTCTGACTACTTTGCTGAACTGGATGACTACTGTTACTTTGTATCAACAGCCAGCTGTCCTCAGCCTGCATCCTCCAAACCCCACAATTCCCTGCACACGTGATTTCAATAAGGAAAGGAACATCACATTGCAATGCATTTTGAGTTATGTACTTCCTGCATGCTGTCTGTAAGCTGTGGAGTAGTTGTTACAATTTATAACATCAGTGTTTTAGTCCCTCCTTCCCTGCCAGGATTTTAAATGATGCAGAAAGAAAAGAACTGTTAAACAGCTGGATTTGAGCATAGAAAATGGCATTTATTCACACTTTTTGAAGAAACAGGTAACTGTGATGGATATTTTAGAGGTGTCTGTATTATGTGGGCCTCTTTATCAAATTTTGGTTTGGAAGCAGGAGTTCCCCTTTAAATTAGGCATGGCTCCCAAGGAATCCACTAATCCTGTCAGATTCTGAACCATTGAAATTATGGGGAAAACTATAAAGATACAGTGATATATATATTGATATACAGTGATACAGTATATACAGTACAGTAATATAGATATCCTTTGCTGTAAACATGTTGACATTTTTAATTAGCCAATAAATGTTTATATACAAAGAGACATAGCACTTTTAGATCCAATCATGTTTAAAATATATATATATTTAAACAAAAGAAGACCAGCAACACTGGGATTTTTCATGAATAAATTGTTATTATATGTGTAACCGACGTGACGTTTCGGTCTCAAATGGGACCTTTCTCAAGGCAGTGGGATCACCTGACTATAGCTGGGAAGGGTGGGAGCTACAGTAGTAGCAGTATGCACAAAATGTCTCTGTCTTAAATATATTGATAATGGGTTGAGTGCAGAGGACCTCTTGTATTTGTCTTTATGTATTTTGTGGTCACAGCCTCATTGCACAAATTTCCCTTGTTTGTAATAGTTATACAGGAGCAGTGACCAGCTCCATGTTGTAGCTCCCACCCTTTTCCAGGGATCCCACTGGTCTCTAATAAAAGGGCAGGGTAAGGCATTTTTCAGTAGCAGTATGCACAAAATGTCTCGGTCTTAAATATATTGATAATGGGTTGAGTGCAGAGGACCGTATGTATGTATGTATGTATGTATGGTCGAATTTCAAGTTTTTTACATTTCGAAATTTGACCTTTGATAAATCTGCCCCTAAGTGTACTAACACAGAGAAAAGAATAGGTGTAATATACATGACAAATAAGGATAATTCCTAACCTGACAGGTAGTGTGCAAATTGCTAAAAAAAAAAAAAAAAGGAACAATACGCCATTTTTTTTGTACTTTTCAACCTGCCTTCAGGCTTAAATGAATTACTGCTGGTCTCTATGCTCTATTGCAGCAGTGCTGTATTGAGCACTGGATCAGGGCAGAAGTGGTGAGGCATGTATTTTCCCCCTCCCATTCCCTAATTTGCATGTCATTAAGACACGCAAGTTAGGGTCTGGGGATGGATGTAGACATACACCCTTATTGTTCTTGCACAGCAAAAGGCTGTTTCTCAGCCTGTGGAGAAACACTGGAGTGGTAAAAAAAATGTTCCTAAAGAAAAGGTCTGGTTTAAAGCTTTTCACTGAGGTGTATATAGTTGCCACAAACAAGGAGGAATTTTTTTTCAAAATGAATCAGTTAATAGTGCTGCTCCAGCAGAATTCTGCACTGAAATCCATTTCTCAAAAGAGCAAACTGATTTTTTTATATTCAATTTTGAAATCTGACATGGGGCTAGACATATTGTTAATTTCCCAGCTGCCCCATGTCAATATGACTTGTGCTCTGATAAACTTCAATCACTCTTTACTGCAAGTTAGAGTGATATCACCCCCTCCGTTTTCCCCCCCCAGCAGCCAAACAAAAGAACAATGGGAAGGTAACCAGATTCCTTGAGACTCCTTCCGTTACATTGAGAAGGAAAACAGCAGCCTGCCAGAAAGCATTTCTCTCCTAAAGTGCAGGTGCAAGTCATATGACCAGGGGCAGCTGGGAAATTGACAAAATGTCTAGCCCCATATCAGATTTCAAAATTGAATATAAAAAAAAATCTGTTTGCTCTTTTGAGAAATGGATTTCAGTGCAGAGTTCTGCTGGAGTAGCACTATTAACTGAGGCGTTTTGAAAAAAACATGTTTTCTGATGACAGGATTGCTTTAAGCTTTTTGAAAAGTAAACATAATTTCAAGCAACTTTGCAATATACATCATTAAAAAAATATGCAGGCTTTTCATGATTTTTAATGGTTTCTGACAGTTCCCTAAGCCTAGCCCCCTGCTCTACTGCTGATCTCTCTGACTACTTTGCTGAACTGGATGACTACTGTTACTTTGTATCAACAGCCAGCTGTCCTCAGCCTGCATCCTCCAAACCCCACAATTCCCTGCACACGTGATTTCAATAAGGAAAGGAACATCACATTGCAATGCATTTTGAGTTATGTACTTCCTGCATGCTGTCTGTAAGCTGTGGAGTAGTTGTTACAATTTATAACATCAGTGTTTTAGTCCCTCCTTCCCTGCCAGGATTTTAAATGATGCAGAAAGAAAAGAACTGTTAAACAGCTGGATTTGAGCATAGAAAATGGCATTTATTCACACTTTTTGAAGAAACAGGTAACTGTGATGGATATTTTAGAGGTGTCTGTATTATGTGGGCCTCTTTATCAAATTTTGGTTTGGAAGCAGGAGTTCCCCTTTAAATTAGGCATGGCTCCCAAGGAATCCACTAATCCTGTCAGATTCTGAACGCATTGAAATTATGGGGAAAACTATAAAGATACAGTGATATATATATTGATATACAGTGATACAGTATATACAGTACAGTAATATAGATATCCTTTGCTGTAAACATGTTGACATTTTTAATTAGCCAATAAATGTTTATATACAAAGAGACATAGCACTTTTAGATCCAATCATGTTTAAAATATATATATATTTAAACAAAAGAAGACCAGCAACACTGGGATTTTTCATGAATAAATTGTTATTATATGTGTAACCGACGTGACGTTTCGGTCTCAAATGGGACCTTTCTCAAGGCAGTGGGATCACCTGACTATAGCTGGGAAGGGTGGGAGCTACAGTAGTAGCAGTATGCACAAAATGTCTCTGTCTTAAATATATTGATAATGGGTTGAGTGCAGAGGACCTCTTGTATTTGTCTTTATGTATTTTGTGGTCACAGCCTCATTGCACAAATTTCCCTTGTTTGTAATAGTTATACAGGAGCAGTGACCAGCTCCATGTTGTAGCTCCCACCCTTTTCCAGGGATCCCACTGGTCTCTAATAAAAGGGCAGGGTAAGGCATTTTTCAGTAGCAGTATGCACAAAATGTCTCGGTCTTAAATATATTGATAATGGGTTGAGTGCAGAGGACCGTATGTATGTATGTATGTATGTATGGTCGAATTTCAAGTTTTTTACATTTCGAAATTTGACCTTTGATAAATCTGCCCCTAAGTGTACTAACACAGAGAAAAGAATAGGTGTAATATACATGACAAATAAGGATAATTCCTAACCTGACAGGTAGTGTGCAAATTACTAAAAAAAAAAAAAAAAAAAGGAACAATACGCCATTTTTTTTGTACTTTTCAACCTGCCTTCAGGCTTAAATGAATTACTGCTGGTCTCTATGCTCTATTGCAGCAGTGCTGTATTGAGCACTGGATCAGGGCAGAAGTGGTGAGGCATGTATTTTCCCCCTCCCATTCCCTAATTTGCATGTCATTAAGACACGCAAGTTAGGGTCTGGGGATGGATGTAGACATACACCCTTATTGTTCTTGCACAGCAAAAGGCTGTTTCTCAGCCTGTGGAGAAACACTGGAGTGGTAAAAAAAATGTTCCTAAAGAAAAGGTCTGGTTTAAAGCTTTTCACTGAGGTGTATATAGTTGCCACAAACAAGGAGGAATTTTTTTTCAAAATGAATCAGTTAATAGTGCTGCTCCAGCAGAATTCTGCACTGAAATCCATTTCTCAAAAGAGCAAACTGATTTTTTTATATTCAATTTTGAAATCTGACATGGGGCTAGACATATTGTTAATTTCCCAGCTGCCCCATGTCAATATGACTTGTGCTCTGATAAACTTCAATCACTCTTTACTGCAAGTTAGAGTGATATCACCCCCTCCGTTTCCCCCCCCAGCAGCCAAACAAAAGAACAATGGGAAGGTAACCAGATTCCTTGAGACTCCTTCCGTTACATTGAGAAGGAAAACAGCAGCCTGCCAGAAAGCATTTCTCTCCTAAAGTGCAGGTGCAAGTCATATGACCAGGGGCAGCTGGGAAATTGACAAAATGTCTAGCCCCATATCAGATTTCAAAATTGAATATAAAAAAATCTGTTTGCTCTTTTGAGAAATGGATTTCAGTGCAGAGTTCTGCTGGAGTAGCACTATTAACTGAGGCGTTTTGAAAAAAACATGTTTTCTGATGACAGGATTGCTTTAAGCTTTTTGAAAAGTAAACATAATTTCAAGCAACTTTGCAATATACATCATTAAAAAAATATGCAGGCTTTTCATGATTTTTAATGGTTTCTGACAGTTCCCTAAGCCTAGCCCCCTGCTCTCCTGCTGATCTCTCTGACTACTTTGCTGAACTGGATGACTACTGTTACTTTGTATCAACAGCCAGCTGTCCTCAGCCTGCATCCTCCAAACCCCACAATTCCCTGCACACGTGATTTCAATAAGGAAAGGAACATCACATTGCAATGCATTTTGAGTTATGTACTTCCTGCATGCTGTCTGTAAGCTGTGGAGTAGTTGTTACAATTTATAACATCAGTGTTTTAGTCCCTCCTTCCCTGACAGGATTTTAAATGATGCAGAAAGAAAAGAACTGTTAAACAGCTGGATTTGAGCATAGAAAATGGCATTTATTCACACTTTTTGAAGAAACAGGTAACTGTGATGGATATTTTAGAGGTGTCTGTATTATGTGGGCCTCTTTATCAAATTTTGGTTTGGAAGCAGGAGTTCCCCTTTAAATTAGGCATGGCTCCCAAGGAATCCACTAATCCTGTCAGATTCTGAACCATTGAAATTATGGGGAAAACTATAAAGATACAGTGATATATATATTGATATACAGTGATACAGTATATACAGTACAGTAATATAGATATCCTTTGCTGTAAACATGTTGACATTTTTAATTAGCCAATAAATGTTTATATACAAAGAGACATAGCACTTTTAGATCCAATCATGTTTAAAATATATATATATTTAAACAAAAGAAGACCAGCAACACTGGGATTTTTCATGAATAAATTGTTATTATATGTGTAACCGACGTGACGTTTCGGTCTCAAATGGGACCTTTCTCAAGGCAGTGGGATCACCTGACTATAGCTGGGAAGGGTGGGAGCTACAGTAGTAGCAGTATGCACAAAATGTCTCTGTCTTAAATATATTGATAATGGGTTGAGTGCAGAGGACCTCTTGTATTTGTCTTTATGTATTTTGTGGTCACAGCCTCATTGCACTAATTTCCCTTGTTTGTAATAGTTATACAGGAGCAGTGACCAGCTCCATGTTGTAGCTCCCACCCTTTTCCAGGGATCCCACTGGTCTCTAATAAAAGGGCAGGGTAAGGCATTTTTCAGTAGCAGTATGCACAAAATGTCTCGGTCTTAAATATATTGATAATGGGTTGAGTGCAGAGGACCGTATGTATGCATGTATGTATGTATGTATGTATGTATGTATGTATGTATGTATATATATATATATATATATATATATATATATATAACAAACAAGGGAAAGTTGTGCTCACCACTATTTTTTAAAACCATTAGGCAGGGGTGCAATGAGGCTGTGACCACAAAATACATATATTCAAATACAAGAGTCCTCTGCACTCAACCCATTATCAATATATTTAAGACAGCAACATTTTGTGCATACTGCTACTGAAAAATGCCTTACCCTTTAAACAAAACAGGGATTGTTTGTCCATATATTGCAATATATTTAAGCTGGCCAACTACGTCAAAGTCATCCCATATCTGGCCAGTCCTATGCTCAATTTTATCTGATTCATTAAGAATTCTATTGCTTCATTATACATTTTACAAAGGGACTAGGTTTTACCTGCAACTTACTTGCTGCTTTCAAAGTAAACCCCCATACTTGGCTGCCCTTTTATTAGACACCAGTGGGATCACCTGACTATAGCTGGGAAGGGTGGGAGCTACAACATGGAGCTGGTCACTGCTCCTGTATAACTATAACAATTACAAGAGTCCTCTGCACTCAACCCATTATCAATATATTTAAGACAGCGACATTTTGTGCATACTGCTACTGAAAAATGCCTTACCCTTTAAACAAAACAGGGATTGTTTGTCCATATATTGCAATATATTTAAGCAATAGAATTCTTAATGAATCAGATAAAATTGAGCATAGGACTGGCCAGATATGGGATGACTTTGACGTAGTTGGCCAGCTTAAATATATTGCAATATATGGACAAAAAATCCCTGTTTTGTTTAAAGGGTAAGGCATTTTTCAGTAGCAGTATGCACAAAATGTCGCTGTCTTAAATATATTGATAATGGTTTGAGTGCAGAGGACTCTTGTATTTGAATATATATATATATATATATATATATATATATATATATATATATATATATATATATATATATATATATAGAGTAAGATATATATATATATATATATATATAGAGTAAGATATGGGTGTCTAAAGGGCACGATATTGTGTGTATTTCACCATCATTAAGCTGCTTAATTCTGCACCAGCTTGGTAAAAACTGGATTAAGGGTCCCTGGAGTGGATGGAAGAGAGCAGGATGGGCTTCCATCCCTTGCTCCATGTAAGAGTTTTGCAGCTGACAAGCTAAAGGCAGTTAGTGTTAATTAAGGATAGTTAAAAGGAGGTGTGGAGCAACACCTCAGAGCTGCTGCTTCCTGAAAGAGACCTCCTGGAGTGAAGGAGGGTGAGGGGCTACATGTGCTTGTGAGCACCAGGGAACAAGAGTGATTCCCCTGAGCTGGAGAGAGGGCCAGAGAAACCACTCCCAGGAGACAAGAGTGTCTCAAGTATGCCCAGAGAGGATTCTGGGATTTGTAGTCTGCTGAAAACCATTGAGGGCTAAACTCCACTGTGAGTAAGGTGAACCCCAGTGAGGGTGTGAAGTGGGACTGTTATTGCTATGATGTGAAGCCAGTGGGCTGAAGATTTTGTGTTACTTGCAAATAAAAGCCAGCAAAGCGGCAATTTGAACTCTTTAAGGTGGTCAGTCTCCATTTATGTGCTGAAATCTGTGCCGGGGCCTAGGGTTTTGCTACCGGAAGCTCACAATAAATATATATATATATATATATATATATATATATATATATATATATATATATATATATAATATTTTATTAAAATGTTTTTAGAAATATTATGTCCTTGTGTTTGGAGAGTTCTTTCTGATTTGAGATTGGTCCCCATGGACTTTCCTATTTCCTATTCTGCCTATCTTTCATCTTTATCACAAGGGCTAAGCAGTGTGATGTGAATTCAAAGTTTTCAGATTTTTAGCACAAGTTATGGAGGGTTATCTTTAGCAGTCTATCTTGCTGCTTGCAGCTCTCCCTTGGTGATGAATGATTACCACCACAGCTGTCTTTCCTCCAGAATGATGCAGTGTAGTGCTCCTCCTTGTGACAGCCTCACTTAATCTTAATGTCTGCTCTCTCAGCTCAGTCACACTGGGAACAGCCAATCAGCAGCAGATGCCACTGGGATAGACCCTGCTGCTCAGCCTCAGAGTCTTTCACCTTTGAATACCCATTAATCAACATCAACCAGGCTGTGCCTGCTGTTCCCTTCTCTTTAAAATAAACTCAAACAATGATACCTGTGAGTTCAGGCTTTGGTTCTAGCAAGTAGAAATCAAAAAAATAGCAATCTGGTAGACAAGTCAAACAATGATTCATTTATGGAGTAAAAATTGTGCCAGTACTGAAAGTAGGAACATAAAGTTATAAATGTTATTGTATTAATTACATTGAAAAATAAATATGTTCTACAAACCACTAGAATATAAATAACACATTTCAGGATAAGTATAGGATCGGTTGTTTGGGAACTCGTTATCAAAGAACATCTAAAAACTGGCAATACCATTCACCATAGTTAACCGTCTATATTGGAGAGAAAGTATACAAACAAACAAAACTGTGGTGAATGGCACTGACATTTTTTTTTCTTTCTCCTTTGTTATTACACGTTTTTTGATGTAGATCATGCTCAAACAGCTTGGTTTCTAAAGTCATTCCTGTATAATCACCTGTCTGATTCACCACATTATTACCTTATTAAAGGAACAATAACACAAAAAGTTTATCGAAGTAAAAAAATATATAATGTACTGGAAAAACTGGTGTGCTTGCTTCAGAAAGACTACTATTGTTTATATAACAAGCTGCTGTATAGCCTTGGGGCAGCCATTCAACCTGGAAAAAGGAGAAAAGGCACAGGTTACATAACAGATGTGTGCCGTGTAACCTATGCCTTTTCTCCTTATTTCTAGCTGCTCCCATGGCAACACAGCAGCTATTTCTATAAACTATAGTAGTGTTTCCGCAGATAACACACAGCTCTTACCAGTGCATGCTGGTATATTACATTTTAAAAGAGAAGGAAAAGGGTAAAACCTTTATCAGAAAAAAAGCTTTATCAGAAAAATCTATATCAATACACCAGTAAACCAGTAATGCTGTCAAAAAAACACCACATATCTTTCCTTGTATTGTGCACACATGGGCTTCTGTATCGGACTTCCTTCATTCAGTTTGAACCCCCCGGGCATGAGCTTGAGCATGCTTAGTTTTCTCCTCCTCCCCTCCCTATTGCAATCTGAGCCCAGAGCTATGAGAGTGCAGGGAGAGACTCAGGTAGAAAGTTATGTCACACAGAGAGAGGTTCTAGAGCTATTTATTCAGGTTTGGTAAATTCTACAGAATAAATATAGCGTTTTCGCTTGTACAGGAATGGGACCTGTTATCCAGAATGCTCAGGACCTGGGGTTTTCTGGATAATGGATCTTTCTGTAATTTGAGTCTTCATGCCTTAAGTCTACTAGAAATGCATTTAAACATTAAATAAAGCCAGTAGGCTGGTTTTGCTTAAAATAAGGATTAATTATATATTAGTTGGGATCAAGTACAAGCTACTGTTTTATTATTACAGAGAAACAGGAAATCATTTTTCAAAATTTGGATTATTTGGATAAAATGGAGTCTATGGGAGACAGCCATTCTGTAATTCGGAGCTTTCTGGATATCGGGTTTCCGGATAAGGGAACCTATACCTGTACTAACGTGGCTAATCTATTAACAATAAACTCCCTCTGTAGCTTTCTTTCTTCTTTAATTATTTTAAAACACTTTAATTTTTTGGTATTACTGTTCCTTTAAGGTAAATGTTACTTGATTATATATATATATATATATATATATATATATATATACATATATATACATTTAGTACCTTGTGAAATATTTTCATTTAAAATTGGACCTTCGTCTACTATATTGGTGATTGATTGACATAATTAGGTTATACAAACTGATATCTAATATTATTAACTGATACCTTCCCTTATAAACATGGAAGTTTCAAATGACCTTGTGTAGGGATCCATAGGGTAATTTCCCAGAATTGTTGAGCAATTGTTTCATATAGCTTAGTTACCATGTGCTCACAGCCATTACCAGTTTCACTTTCAAAGAGAATGGAGCTGTGACTGTTCTGCTGGGGTGCTGCAGCAGCAGACCCCAGGCTATGGAGAAACCACATATGCCCTGTGTGCCCTGTGGGGATAATGAGACCCCGATATTTGTGAGAGATTCCCAAATATGGAAGCTAGTTGAATGGGCTTTGCTGCTGTGGATGGTGTCGGAAGCATGCCCTGGCCTAAAGATTCAAGCTTCATTGGCTGAAGGATTTAATTGCTGTGGGTGCCTTTTCCAGCTCTGCATGAACCTGCTAGCTCTGTGTGAGCCCCTGGGTGAGTTTGCCTGTGGGAGGGTAGTGAAAGGATCCAGCATGTGTTCCCTAATAAAGATACAGGTGTTGCTCATGTACCTGCTTCATGGGAGCAACTACCTCTGTCCATCTGGAGAGGTATTTGGGCAGGTAGCGCTACCTGGAGAAGTTAAGAGCTCTTTGGTGAAAAGGGACTGAGACTCTTTTTGTCTACCAGAAGGGAAGTGTGGGACTTTGCAAGGAGGTGCCAGGATTGGACTGCAACAGGTTCCTTGGGGTAGTAGGTCAGTAATATGTACTTGCATATTTACTTTGCACTTTTCTACTCTTATATAAATGTAACCCCTTTTTGGCCACCCCCCTGTGCCAAAGGTTATACACCACATATGTCTTACCCTTTACAGTCCCCTTTGCTAAGTGAAAGGGTACTAGGAATTACCTCTCATAGCAGCGCCTCCACCTAATGGGATCTGGGAATACACCTGCGGGTAATTCCATTAGGAAACAATAAGCAAACACACCAAGTGCTGTATAACAAATATAAAGTTTATATAAAATCAGAAAAATAATAAAGTAAATATGCATTCAAGTTTTAATGACCCACTACCCTGGGGATATTTACAGTCCTATCCTGGCATCTCCTTGCCAGGCAAATTCCAACATTACACTCTTGGTAGCGCTACCAACCCAAATACCTCTCTGCTGGATAGAGGTAGTTGCTTCCATGTGTCAGGCATACAAACATCACCTGTATTTGTACAGGGACACATGCTGGATTCTTTGATTCTTTACCTTCCCTTGGACACAACTCACCTGGAGATTCACTCAGATGGGCAGGTTCATCCAGAGCTGGAACAGGCATCCACAGCACTGAAATCCATTCAGCAAAGCATACACAGCTTGCTTTTTCCTCATGCACAGCTCCCAGCACTCTCCATAGTGCGAGCACACAAAGTCTTCCTCTGCTGAACTACAGCTTCCAGCACTCTCCATAGTGTGAGCACACAAAGTTCATCCAAGCTCTAAAACTGCATGGTTGAGTACTTACCCCCTGCCCACAGGGCTATCAAACTCCTTTTTAAGTGCCTACATCTGGCAGCAATTCTTGATCAGTCTGTCCTCAATGAAGTAGAAAGCAGAAATGGCTGTGAGCAAATGGCTCTGCTTATATAAAAAAAGTTACGCAACAGCAACACCTTCTGGCAACCTCCGGTATCTGCCAGAACACACAGGGAAAAGGGCTCCTGCCCCTCCCTTCACTCTAGGTTCAACCTGTAGCTGGACAGGTCTGGGATTATCAACCATGGGGTTTCAGGAATTTAAGGATTAACTCTATGTATCCCTACATAAAGTTTATTTGTTAAACTGCAAATTAATTTTTTATTATTGCTTCCTAATGGAGCCACCCACAGGCGTATTGTTGGATCCCATTATGTAGAGACACTGCCATGAGAGGTAAATTCCCAGTACCCTTTCACTTAGCAAAGGGAATTCATGACCTATTATATGGTAAGAAGGTAATGTGTATAACCTATAGTATGGGGGTGGCCAAGAAGGGGTACACATATATAGGAAGTCCCCAAATTATGTATGAGAGAGGTTCTGTAGGTTTGTTCTTATGTTGAATTTGTATCTAAGTTGGAAAAAGTATATTTACCTATTAAATACAACTTAAAAAGTTGTTTGTCTTAACTGTGCATATTTATTTTTACCTTTCTGTGCTCCACAGTACAACACACACCAGAGGGGGTTGTGTGTGTGTGTGTGTGGGGGGGGGGGGGTTATTAAAGCCAAATGCAAATAAAGGCCTTACATTGTAAGTGCCTGTCGTATGTAAGTCAAATTTTTGTAACTCCAGGACTCCCTTTATAGACACACTGGTTCATACTGTGTATTTGGGTGGTCTTTGCCCTTTCCCTGCTAGCCAATTTGTGCTAAATGCAAACATCATCATCATCATTTATTTATTTATATAGCACAGACAAGATACACAGTGTTTTACCTTAGTTATAACAAACAGGGAATAAATGGAGGATAACAAACAAGGGTTACAGAGTACAATAGGATTAGAGGGCCCTATAAATTAGAGTTTTACAAGAAAGGTTAGGGTACAATTGAGACATTAGGATTTTAGAAACAATTTTGTGATTTTTGATACAGCAATGATTGATTAATTAAGGTACATTAAATAAGCTTCTTTAAACAAGTGGGTCTTTGAAAGTTTGGAAAGAAGGAGAAAGTCTGACAGCTCGAGGCAGAGAGTTCAAGAGAAAAGCAGAAGCCTGAGAGAAGTCTTGTAGACGAGAATGGGCAGAAGTGATGTGATTAGAAGAGAGGCAAAGATCAGAAGCAGAGAGAAGGTTGCATAAAGGAGAGTATTTGGAGATCAGAGATGAAATATAGGGAAGGGCTTCATTATTAAGGGCCATGAAAGTGAGTGTTAGTAATTTGACCAAATAATATGAACAGGCCTCCAAATTGTAACAATGTATTTTGCCTGGCTGGTCTGCAAGGTTGTACCTGCCTACCTACGTTGGGAGCAGTTGGAGCTTGTCTCACCACCGTCCACCTATGTTGCCCTACGCATTTTGCCACCACAGCAGCTTCTTTAGGGGCATAGGTGGCGTGCAGTCATGGCTTTAAATCGTCGTCTGCAGCTGTTCCGCTCATTTGCGTCACTTCAGGAACCATTTTCATTATGCGGTTTAGCTTGGCTTCTACTGAACTGCGCATATCTGACCGTTTTTTACATGCCCACAACTATGTATCCAATTCATTCATAAAAGGATTGATACTATTAAGCTACGTATTATGTGTACTGTTTCTATTTGACTTTATTATCCGTTTGTAGTCTAACACTTCTAATCTCAACTTTATTTATTCTTTCTAAATGTTCACAGGCTTTTTCTTTACATATTTCTACTGAAGCTCTTGTGATGCCAGAAGGAATTTTATTCATTTTGCTGTTTATATTTATCAATATATTAAAGAAATGGAGAGAAGGTGAATCCTTTGTTGAGGCCATTGGGGGATCTACTATTCATCGTATAAATCCATCTGGCCTCCGCTTTCAACAATTTTTTGTTTACATCACCCACCCTTGTGGTTTGTTTTAGTTGTTCCACAGCGACAAACCTCATTGCTTTGATGTTACCATTGTGACATTCATTGATATGAACTGATATGGATGTATTATGTTTATGCTTTACATCCCCCACATGTTCGATAAATCTCCTACGAAACTCTCGCAATGTTTTGCCCACATATTGTTTCCCACATATACAGTGCATTACATATACTACACACGTACTTTTACAGTTCGTGTAGCTTTTTAGTTTGTATCCTGCATTGTCCCTTATTAATGTAATAGTGAGTGTTCTTTCCACAAGTGGGCATGCCATGCAGTCCCCACATTTATAACACCCTGTTCTTTTGGATGTTAACCATGTTGACCTCGTGGATCCCATGTAATGACTGTGGGTCAATTTATCTCCTAGATTTTTGCTTTGTCTATAAGTAATCAGCAGATTTTTACCTATGACTTCTTTCAGCTGTTTGTCCTGCTGTAATATATGCCAGTGTTTTTTTAACTATTTGGGTGATCATATTGTGTTCAGCGCTGTACTCTCCAATAAGTCAACAGGGATTGTCTGTCCACATTAAGTGCTCTTTTGTATGCTTTCTTCAGTGAGTTGTGACTTACCCTCTCTCTTTAAAGCATACATACAGTTTTCTGGCCTCTATTTTAAACTCCTCCTGGGTGCGACAAATTCTCCTGACTCGTAAATACTGCCCCACCAGGATTCCCCAAATGGTATTAGTGGGGTGCTGGCTGCTAGGGTGTAAAAGATTATTAGTTGCCGTCTCCTTTCTATTAAGAGATGTGGAAAGATTTCCATGTCTGAGTCCCTGACTGCCACTCCAGTTGTTTGATAGTTTGTTAGTAATTTGAATTTGATTCTAGAGGAAATTGGGAGCCAGTGAAGGGACATGCATATGGGAACAGCTGATGTTGAGTGGTGAGATAGATGAATGAGTCTAGCGGCTGCATTTAGAATAGATTGGAGTTGTGAAAGGTGACTTGTTGGGATACCTGTGTGGAGTAGGTTGCAGTAATCAAGGCGGGAGATGATGAGAGACTGTATCAGTGTTTAAGTAGATTCTGAACTGAGATATGGTCATAATTGGACAATGTTGTGCAGTTGAATACGGCAAGATTTTGCAAGTGATTGAATGTGTGGTGAAACAGACAGATGTGAGTCTAGGATAACTCATAGGCAGCGTGTCTGTGTAGTGGAATGAAAGGTGGTGTTGTTTACTCTGAGTAATATCTGAGGGACAGGGGAAGATCTTGGAGGAAATATAATGAGTTCTGTTTTTGAAAGGTTCAGTTTCAGATGGCACTGTGACATCCAGGAGGAGAAAGCAGAGAGACAGTCTGTAACTTGAGAAAGGACAGAATTAGAAAGATTGAGAGTAGACAAGTAGAGTTGGGTGTCATCAGCATAAAGGTGATATTGAAGTCCAAATGACTGAATACGTTTTCCTAGCAAGGTTGTATAGAGCAAGAACAGCAGAAGGCCTAGAACAGAGTCTTAAGGAACTCCGTCAGAGAAAGGGAACATAGTAGAAGTAGAGTTAGAGAAGGCAACTTTAAAGGAATGATCAGACAGATAAGATGTAAACCGTGAAAGAGCAGTGTCACGAATGCCAGCTGAGTATAGAATGTCTAGGAGGAGTGTGTGGTCAACTGTGTCAAAGGCTGCAGAGAGATCTAGAAGGATTAGTATGGAATAGTGACTTTTAGACTTTGCTAGTAGAAGATCATTGGTTACTTTGGTGAGTGCAGTTTCTGTTGATTGCGTTGGGTGGAAGCCAGATTGCAGGGGGTTGAGAAGGGAGTTGTAAGTGAGATGCTGGATCAGGCGTTTGTAGACAAGCCTTTCTAGTAATTTGGATGTGAATGGAAGAAGGGAAACCAGATGATAGTTAACGGGAGAGCTGGGATCAAGGGAAGCTTTTTAGAGGATAGGAGTGATTAGTGCTTGTTTGTATAAGGATGAAACAGTACCAGTAGTGAGTAAAAGGTTAAATGGGTGGGTATGTGCAGGAGAGAGTGTATCAGAGATTGGATAGAGAAGGCGAGAGGGTATGGGGTAAAGGGAGCAGGTTGTGTGTTTTGAGCAGGCTAGAAGTTTGCTAACTTCATCTAGGGGCAGATTTACTAAGCTCGAGTGAAGGATTCGAATTAAAAAAACTTCGAATTTCGAAGTGTTTTTTGGGCTACTTCGACCATCGAATGGGCTACTTCGACCTTCGACTACTACTTCGACTTCGAATTGAACGATTCGAACTAAAAATCGTTCGACTATTCGACCATTCGATAGTCGAAGTACTGTCTCTTTAAGAAAAACTTCGACCCCCTACTTCGGCAGCTAAAAGCTACCGAAGTCAATGTTAGCCTATGGGGAAGGTCCCCATAGGCTTGCCTGTGATTTTTTGATCGAAGGATATTCCTTCGATCGTTGTATTAAAATCCTTCGAATCGTTCGATTCGAAGGATTTAATCGTTCGTTCGATCGAATGAATAATCCTTCGATCGATCGATCGCAGGATTTGCGTTAAATCGTTCGACTTCGATATTCGAAGTCGAACGATTTTAGTTCCTAGTCGAATATCGAGGGTTAATTAACCCTCGATATTCGACCCATAGTAAATCTGCCCCCTAGTGTTGCAGGGATGAAGGAGTGCCAAGTGGATGTGAGTGGACTGCTTGTGAGTCTGAGATTGTTGTCAGACGGTATGCTCAGCCTAACGAGATCGATTTTTTCATTAAAGAAATGAGCAAGATCTTGGGCAGTTACATTAATGGGTGCAGGGGGTGGATGGAAGCATAGGAGTGAGTTGAATGTGGCAAACTGTTGCTGCAGTTTAGAGGACAGAGTGGAGATTAAAGAAGAGAAGTATTGTTCTTTAGCTAATGATATCGCTCAATTGTAGAAGGAGAGCATGAATTTGAAGTGGATGAAGTCAGGATCAGTTTGTGACTTTCTCCACCGTCGCTCAGCTGATCTACTACATCTTCTGAGGTACCGAGTTACACAAGTGTTCCAGGGTTGGGGTTAAGCTGGTCAGCTGTGATGGGTGATAGATGGAGCAAGGGAGTCAAGAGCTTTTGAAAGAGCATTGTTGTAGAGAGGAGCTGCCCTATTTGGAGCTGCCCTATTTGGAGAGATGGATTGTGCTGATACTGTTGATAATTGTTGTGGAACAAATGTGTTAAGGTTTCTGTATGTGTGGGTAGAGAGAGATGATTGTTGTAAAAAGCCCCCCTAAATACTGGGTTTCTGACTATAACCTGTCAGGCTTTCCTTAACCATGAAACAACATATATAGCCCCCCCCAAATACCGGGTTTGTGACTATAACCTGTCAGGCTTTCCTTTGCTATGGACCACTATATAAAGCCCCCCTAAATACCAGGTTTGTGACTATAACCTGTCAGGCTTTCCTTTGCTATGGACCAGCATATAACATATAAAGGACTCTGGTAATTTATGGACATGCAAGTTTATTATTCCTATAATCAACTGATACAATTACAGCAAGTCACCATAGTGTACATTAAATCTTATAATAAAAGAAGCATGCAACATACAAGGCTTATAAGGTATATCCTAACTACTCTAACCTAATGTCTTGGGATGCGTGCATATAGAGTTATGTCTAGGTGGCTATCCTTAAAGGTGTTTCTCCAGATACATCACCTATTCCTTCTTCCTTGGTTTCTTCTTCTGTGTGTAGACCAAATGGAGGAGCTTCCAGTTATAGCCCTTTGCCCTCCATGACAACCAGGCCGTAGCCACTACAGTTTGTTTGTACACGTCCTGTAACCAGGATGAAACACTGTCCAGTAGAGATTCTTCAAGTACCATAGGCATCCATTGAATTACAGTAATGTACTATACTGAACACCATCCATTAGGTGCCACTGTACACTGTGTTCCATGGATATTTCAGGTAAACTCAATTCCTGTTAAACTAGTTTTCCTTGGAGATGGTCAGCACTGTTCACATGGATTCAGTCTGGGAAGATAACTCTCTTCTTAGTTTGTTTTAGTAACACCAACTGTCTTCCAAACCTTTCTCTTGTTTAGCATAACCATGTTTCCAAAGGCTTGCTTGGATACCTATTAGAGTCTCTTTCACCAATATTATTTTCTCATGAAGTCCATTATAACATTCCCGCCTTTGTGTCAGAAAGACACACAGATTCTTACTGTATCATGTCTTCAACATTCCCGCCCCTTGCAGGAATGCAGATATGTTTTACTATCTAGAAGATTTGTGAAAAAAAAACTTTGGGTATGATGAATTCTCTGCAAAGTTGTAAATGGGACTCTGGTCTGATGTGCAACTGGATGTCCATATATTGTCATGGAATGGAGGAACAGTTGATGTCTTGTGTATCTAATTTAACTGTACGTATATAATATGGTTAGCCTTGGATGCTGCACACTTACATATAACACACAGATTGAGCTGTACAATTATATATGTATTTTAAAAAAAAACAACTCACAACAATAAATGCAAGAGTTGCATAAAATAATTCACAACATTTTGACAGTAGGTAAAGCCCCAAATTAAACTAGAAGTTATATATTTAAAGCACTTTGATCAGTTCCATTTGATAATGTTCTATAATAATGAATTCACTGGAGTAAAGTTGAGGTATTAATTTACTGCACAGTATTTTATGATTACAGGAGCACAGAATTAGGTAGGTGTATAGTAAAGACATATGAATAAGTTTTGAACTCTACTACAACCAGCAAAGGAAATTAAATAAACGTCAGATACCATTTTAGTTATGGTATATGTCACCCTTTAGCGTATACCAACACAATTAAACTAAGTATACATATGCTGAACATTACAGTGAAGTAGGTATGTTGTATATTATTTTCATTTTTTTTTTAACACATGAAATAGTATTGTTGGGGAAGTACATGGGATTTATTATTCTCAATGCTTAGGACATATGGTTTTCAAAATAAGCTGTCTTTGCATCATTTGGATCTCCATAACTTAAGTCTGCCAGAACATTCAAACAAAACAAAACAAATGCAATATCATTGTTTTCCATAAATACTGATTTACTCTATGGGAGATTACCTTTCTTCTAATTAGGAGCCTTTTGAATAACTGGTTTCTGAGTCCCATACATGTACTCATATTTACCCTCAAAGTTCCAATCAAACTAGGAGGACTATATGACTTCAAACACTAGCTTTAAATTAGAAGATATCATCACTCCAGCTTAATTCATTCCCCCCCTGATATATATATAATTTGCCACTACTGTGTGTTAAAATATACCTTCTTACACAATATTATATAAAGAAGCATTGTTGTTTAAAATATATTGCACATTCTACAGGTAAACATATAATGAAATAGCTTTCAGGACACATCAGTTCATCCATGACAGTTATCAGCAAGTCCAGTTGTTTTTAGATTTACCTATACTAGATAAAGCATTGTTAGTTTATGTAGAATATATGTCATGGATTAAGGACTCTTTAATACAGTTATTAAATAGATCAGGTAACTCACATAATAAAAAACATTGTTTTGTAAACATTTTAACCAATTGAACCATTAACATTAGCATGCCATATTTGGATATAGAAGCAAATACTGTATATATATATAACATTTCATGCAAAATAGAACAAAAATGCTTAATTGTTCCTCTGCTGATGCTCCTTCTAATTGTCTCATAGGTACATATATTTATCTCGCCTCAACAGAGCAAACATTATGAAACAAACAAACAAAAAAAAAAATTCCAGAATATCTGATGCCAATAGCTCATACTATGTATTCCATTTGTTAAGCAAACCATCAATTTAAAGCATTTTACTACTAAATGAAATATGTGCTCAGATCAAGACAAATGAGATCATGTGACCACTAAATATTCAGACTTACACACCATGAAAAGGCAAAATATTAAAAGGGAACTAAAGTCTAAAATAGAATAAGGCTAGAAATGCTGTATTCTGTATACTAAACATAAACATGAACTTGCTACACCAGAAGCCTAATTAAACAAATAATTTATGCTTTCAAAGTTGGCCACAGGGGGCTGTCATCTTTTTACTTTGTTCAACATCTTTGCAAGACCAAGACTACGCACATGCTCAGTGTGGTCTGGGCTTCAATTGGGAGGTTAAGCTTAGGGGTCTTCATAAATCATCAACAAAACAAATCAAATAATATCTACCATAAAAGCTGATACAGCAAAACTGATTAATAATCACACTATGCAGACTGCAATAGGTCTGCGGATACAAATCTCTACACAGTCCCCGGCTGCTTTACAGGGGAACAAGCATCAGTTTCCTGCAGCGGTTAGGGACCGTCTGAAGTTTCCTATCTGCAGCAGTAAGAGCAAGTAAATGAAGAGGGAATTTCACTGCATACAGTCAGGTTTCTTATAAAAATTGTACACATTTTTTTAATTAAAGTATATTGGAGATAGATTTATTTTTCATTAAAGAAAGTAAAAATGGATTTTATTTTTTTTTTTTCTTTACATGCCCTTTAACCCTATGCAAAAATTTACATGGAGTTATGCAACTCTCTGTTTCTGCATTTACACTAAAATAAACATTTTGCACATCTTAGACAGGCAAGTAAAAGAAGTAAGGAAAAAAAATGTAATCAGCACACCCAATTGAACGTTCATACATATGTAAATATATGTTTATCTGGGCTATTCAATGATAGAAACAATAGTACACACCCCTTTATTAAGTCTGGTTAATAATAAGAAAAGGTAAGCCCCTTTGATGTATTCATGGATTTTGTTTCATGTAAGCAAGATGTCCCATTTTGCAACAAATTCACCTGTTACTTAAATATAAGTTCATGATTCCTGATTTCAATTACTTTGCCATGAGAAACAAAATTGATCAGTTGCATAATGCCCCAAATATAGATAAAAATGCTTAATAAGATAAACATGTTTTTCAATAAATACAATAAACAGCAAAGAAAAAAAAATGTATATCAAACTGGAAATGCGGCTAACTAACTAAAAGGCACTTATCTACCTGATTAAAATGAATATTTTATAAATTCAGATATAGTTAAATCTCTTGAACCCTGTGTTGTTCAGATTTGTTTTTTTTTTTGTGTAAAGGCATGCAGTTCTCTTACTTAGGCTTTATATCCTGAAAAAGACAACAAATATTATTATCCTTAAAAAAAACAAAGACATTAAACAATCACTACAGTATTCTGAAATATGGTTATACAAAACAAACTTTGATCACATTTTTAGTAACATTGAATTTTCAAGGCCCTGTAGAATATTCTACTTGCAAGAACTATATTACTTATATAGAGCATTCTAAGTATGGCTTCAGGAAGACCAGATATGAATCATACCGTGTGATAGCCATAATATAATACAAAACCCATATTACACTTTGGAAAAAGATATACCAAAAATTGTGATCTTTTACAGTACTGTCTGGTCCAGAATTGGATTCCTTTTTGTCATTACAGACATGAGGTGAAAAAACAATCCCTTGTTTTGTCTGTGTAGTACCAACACCCCCTGGACTTTCCTTCAAATGTGGTATGCTTGTTTTCCATCTAGCAAAGGAATTTTCAAAGTCAGCTCCTTCTGTGAGGCAATTGAGATCCTGTAAGATATTACTCTGACACCATATAGTAGTTAAGCAGTTTGCTTTAGCAAATACAGATGTAGATAAACATTTTGACAATGACTTAAAACCATTTACAGTATCAACTACTTGGACCTGTATGCCATTTATATAATCACAAGTTTTTGTACTGGGTTCTGGAACAACATTGTGAAACTTTTCTGAGCAAATAGCATTTCCTGTGCTAAAATCTGAAATACTTTGAAACTCATCATATTGATCATTTGAATCACACACTTTACTTTTATGAACATCTTCCTTCTGTTTTTCTAACATCAGGCCCTTAATACTAGCTGTGACATTTGACAAGCTTGTAGGCTGGGTATATATTGTAGAATTGTCACTTTCTACGCAAACTTCCCTAGGTTTGTCATTTGCAGGGAAATGTATTGTGTGGTCAGATTCATTTAACTCATGATTCCCTCCTGTTTGCATACAAGATGCACTTTTCTTACAAGGCAAACTGTTGTCTTGCAGATTTATTATATTTTGGAGTTCTGTAGGTTCATTATTACTTTCTAATTCAAAATCATCCTCATTGCATATTAAATCTTTTTCAGAAGTGACTGGTGAGGGTCCTGTATATTTGTCAACAAGATCTATTGTAGTAGCTACCTGTGTGGCAACCCGTGTTGGAAGCACTTCCTTCTCCTGCACAATTTGGGAATTCTCTGTTTGACTCACTGTGCCTATGGAAACACTACGAATTCTTTGAGGCCAGTAATTATGGGTTATATAATTTCCTGCCAAGTCAGATACCTCTCTTAAATTTGTTTGCACATAAGACTCAGATGGTGCTACATTATTGGTCTGATTATTAGGATCATACTTCTGTACATAATCTCTGTTCTTTCTGTTATGACCTCTCCTGTACTTACAATCTTTCTTTATGTGTCCAATTTTCCTACAAGAAAAACAAATCTGGCTTATTTTGGGTATTTGGCTACCTTGTGACCTTTCTCCAGTCAGTTAAAATATAGAGAAACTCAGGGAAATTGCGTGCATTACCAAGAAGGTTGCGAGTAACAAAATCCATGCCTTTGTATTTCCCTGCAAGTATTCGTAACATTCTGGGGTCTCCTATCTCTAAATCTGGTCTGTGGGTAATTATACAGTATATTGAATGATAAATTGTACAGAAAGCAAATGCATCTTAATTTTCTCCAGGGACAATATCATTTAAGAATGAAATATCAATAATATCTACCCCTGGAAGAGCTAAAATCTGATTGCTATGTTCCTCTTTATCAGCCCAACTGTGATCCTGCTGCCTGAGTTGTAAGGTATTACTGTAGTGAGGGGGTAGCCATATTCTCAAAAGATAGCAGGCGGTCTGATCATCTAAACTGTACTGAGTCACAAATTGCTCAAAAATGACAAGGTTGTATACCATGTGAACACTGGGATTAAAAGGAGTAATGAGAGATTTTATCTCCCTAGCATATCTTTTATAGGGCTCTTCCACTGTAAATGAAGAGCTATGTAAGTTGCTAGAGGGTGAGTGTCTAACACTACTGTCTGGCCTACTGATAACTGGATATGCCCTTTGTACTGTATTTAAAGGGTCAAAACATAAACTGTTTTCCCATTCAGCCACAGCAGGAAAAATATTCTGATATTTACATCGCATCTCATCCAGCTGCTGTATAAGTGCTGCTATTGTTTGTCCTCTCTGTTCTAACTGTTCCCCTAGAATTTCAACTTCTTTTCTGTTAAGATGACACATACGACAAACACCATCAACTATAAAATTTTCAGGGGAAGCATGCTCTTTGTTATTTTCACGTACAATGTTACATTTACTTCTGAGAAACAAGTTGTGCTAAATTACCAACATATTTCCTTTTCTTATGTAACCCTAACTTTCCTATTTTACTATTAGCATTTTCAAATTGGTGCAACATATCATTTAACAATTCTAATGCATTAAAACTTTCTTTACACACATATTGAACTGTAGCATTATCTGCAAAATTACTTATAGCTTCCATCTTACCTGCCAATTTAAAATTCTAAATCTAGACTCTAAAGCCCATACATCTAATTTCCAGAATTCTGACTTAGATTCTACACTGCATCTCAAAAGAATGGATCGCTGCCTGGCTCTGCCAATGTAAAAAGCCCCCCTAAATACTGGGTTTCTGACTATAAACTGTCAGGCTTTCCTTAACCATGAACCAACATATAAAGCCCCCCCCAAATACCGGGTTTGTGACTATAACCTGTCAGGCTTTCCTTTGCTATGGACCACTATATAAAGCCCCCCTAAATACCGGGTTTGTGACTATAACCTGTCAGGCTTTCCTTTGCTATGGACCACTATATAAAGCCCCCCTAAATACCGGGTTTGTGACTATAACCTGTCAGGCTTTCCTTTGCTATGGACCAGCATATAACATATGAAGGACTCTGGTAATTTATGGACATGCAAGTTTATTATTCCTATAATCAACTGATACAATTACAGCAAGTCACCATAGTGTACATTAAATCTTATAATAAAAGAAGCATGCAACATACAAGGCTTATAAGGTATATCCTAAGTACTCTAACCTAATGTCTTGGGATGCGTGCATATAGAGTTATGTCTAGGTGGCTATCCTTAAAGGTGTTTCTCCAGATACATCACCTATTCCTTCTTCCTTGGTTTCTTCTTCTGTGTGTAGACCAAATGGAGGAGCTTCCAGTTATAGCCCTTTGCCCTCCATGACAACCAGGCCGTAGCCCACTACAGTTTGTTTGTACACGTCCTGTAACCAGGATGAAACACTGTCCAGTAGAGATTCTTCAAGTCCCATAGGCATCCATTGAATTACAGTAATGTACTATACTGAACACCATCCATTAGGTGCCACTGTACACTGTGTTCCATGGATATTTCAGGTAAACTCAATTCCTGTTAAACTAGTTTTCCTTGGAGATGGTCAGCACTGTTCACATGGATTCAGTCTGGGAAGATAACTCTCTTCTTAGTTTGTTTTAGTAACACCAACTGTCTTCCAAACCTTTCTTTTGTTTAGCATAACCATGTTTCCAAAGGCTTGCTTGGATACCTATTAGAGTCTCTTTCACCAATATTATTTTCTCATGAAGTCCATTATAACAATTGTTATAGTGCAGGTGAAAGTGTTATCTGAAAGGAGAGTAGGTGATGGTCAGAGAGGGGGTAAGGAGAGTTAGTGAGGTTGAATGTGCAGCACGAGTGGCAGAATATAAGATCAAGAGCATGACCCTCGATATGGGTTGGTGTGTCGGTCCACTGAGAAAGACCAAATTAAGTTGTTAGAGAGAGGAGTTTAGAGGTGGCATGAGAAGCAGAATTGTCAATGGGGATGTTAACGTCACCTAAAATGAGAGCAGGTGTCTCACTGGAGAGAAAGTATTGGAGCCAAGCAGCAAAGTGATCTAAGAAAGTAGGGACCAGGGGGGATATATGACAGCAACACGCAGAGAGATTGGAAAAAAACAAACGTATGCTGTGGACTTCAAAAGAAGTGAAGGAGAGAGAAGTTGGTGTGGTTAGAATTTGAACCCACACCAACAATCCTACCTCACCGCCATGATGGCCATCCCGTCTAGGGATGTGACTAAGTGAGAAGCCTCCATAGAAGAGGGCAGCAAGTGAAGCAGTGTCTGTGGGAGAGAGCCATGTTTCAGTGATAGCCAGAAGGTGAAGGGATTTGGATATAAAGAGATCATGGACTGCTGTGAGTTTATTGCCGATTGACCAGAGGGCACATGAGAAAGGCAGAGAGAGTGATGGCTTTATGTGAATAAGGTTTGCAGGATTAGAAGTGTGTAAAGTTTTAGAGACTAGAAACATTGTCAAATGCCTGAGAGTGGAAATAGGTGAGGAGAGGAATGAATGAGTTGAACCAGGATTTGGGGAGATGCCCCCAGGTGCAAGTAACTGTAATAATGAAAGTGAGACAAGGTGTGATATAGATTTGACAGTGCAGGCATTATATTGTTTAATGGGTTGAGAGGGTATAAGAGATTTAACAATACAAGACAGTGTGCTTAGATTGAGAGAGGGTGATGGGAGCAGTGAAGAGGAGATTACAATTTCAGGATAGTTTGATGGGTGTTGGAGTGCAGATGATATATGCAGAAGTATAGAAGAGAGAGAGAGATAAAAAGCAATCAAATTAAACATAGTTAAATGGTATAATCTGGTTTATCTTGTTTATAGAAGTAGAAGTAATGATGAGTAATGATGAGTAGTGATGTAGTCTTGATGAGATGTCCCATGTTTGCTGAGAGTTTTCAGTCCAACTACTGTTAAACTGCTGTCCAACTCTGTCTAACTCAATATGTTGTACGTAAACTTTCTGTATTTTAACTTGATGGACTTTAAATTGTTAAATCTGCCATTGCTCTCCTGCCATGCTCACCCCTGCCATGATTTCCCTAGAGTGAATGTCCTGATATACAGCAAGGGGGGTCAAATGGGTGAGGGCAGGCAGTTGATTAATTAAAGGAAAACTATACCCCCAAAATGAACACTTAAGCAACAGAGAGTTTATATCATATTAAGTGGCCTATTAAAGAAACTTACCAAACTGGTCTATATATTTAAGTAAATCTTGCCCTTTTACATCTCTTGCCTTGAGCCACCATTTCGTGATGGTCTGTCTGTCCCTCAGAGATCACCTGACCAGAAATACTGCAGCTCTAACTGTAACAGGAAGAAGTGTTGAAGCAAACGACAGAACTTTGTCTGTTAATTGGCTCATGTGACCTAACAAGTATAGTTTGTTGGTATGTTTTTGTGCACTGTGAATCATACGATCCCAGGGGGCGGCCCTTATTTTTTAAAATGGCAATTTTCTATTTATGATTACCCAATGGCACATACTACAAGAATATTATAAGTATATTATTATGAAAATGGTTTATTTACATGAAGTAGGGTTTTACAAATGAGCTGTGTTATGCAATATCTTTTTATAGAGACCTACATTGTATGGGGGGTATAGTTTTCCTTAAAGGGATACTGTCATTGGAAAAAACATTGTTGCTGTTCCAGCAGAATTCTGCACTGAAATCCATTTCTCAAAAGAGCAAACAGATTTTTTTATATTCAATTTTGAAATCTGACATGGGGCTAGACATATTGTCAATTTCCCAGCTGCCCCAAGTCATGACCACAAAATACATATAGTCAACTACAAGAGGTCCTCTGCACTCAACCCATTATCAATATATTTAAGATAAAAGGGCAGCCAAGTTTGGGAGTTTTACTTTGAAAGCAGCTAGTAAGTTGCAGGTAAAACTTAGTCCCTTTGTAAAATGTATAATTAAGCAATTGAATTCTTTAAACTGACAAGTTTTATTGAATAGCAAAGCAGCACCATCACAAGCGAGAGGGCATCCACAACATGTGGTATCCCACTCCCAATATTGGCAGAATAATACAAAAACAGTGGATGTAATAGAAGAATAGAATAGGAAGAGAAGGGACAAAAGCAAAAAGAGAGGGACGGGGGGAAAGGAAAAGTAAATTAAAAGAACATGTCACCTGGTAGAGCAGTAGGAATAGCTAAGAGAAAACTAAATAAATAAACATACATGGCGGTGGGGTACTGTGCAGCGTGCAATCAAATAGAACATGTACAAGCCAAATGTATAGACAATGACTAACCAGATCGGACCCCTCATCAGGCCTGTAGAGCCGCAAATAAAGCGGGATCAAGCTCGTATGCCACCCAGGGAAGCCATATTTTATTAAATGCGTCCAAATCATTTTTCAAAGTATATGTGAGTTTCTCATTAGTAGCAATAGAGATGATCTTTGCTTTCAGAGAATCTAGGGGTAAGTCCGGTTTCTTCCAGCGTCCTGCAACAATCAATCTAGCGGCCATTAAGACATGCTGACTCAGTCTATGGGCCGAGTTATCAAACGTAGGTGGTTTTTTACCAAGTAACATCACTAGCGGGTCCTTAGGGAATGGAACATGAAAAACTCCAGAGAGAAGATTTGCCACAGCGTCCCAGAAGCGAGACACCACGGGACATGTCCACCATATATGAAGTAACGACCCCGGATCGGGGCATCCACGATAACATTGTGGGTTATATGCAGGATAAAATTTGTGTAGCCGTGTAGGGACCAGGTAAGTCCTATGGAGCAACTTAATAGAGGTCTCTCTAACAGTCACACAAGTGCTCCCTTTATGGGCGGTCAAGCTGCAATGTGACCATTATGCAGGCGTAAGTGTTATAGCTAGATCTGCTTCCCATTTCAGCATAAAGCCCAATTTTTGGGGCTGTTGAGGAGGGTGGTTCAAAAGTTGATATAAGGTACTGAGGACACCCCGTTGTAGAGGGCTCTGAGCACTAATGGTTTCCAGTGCCGTAGACGTAAAGGAGCCTGAGGCAGTCTTCCGCAGTTGTTGTCTAGCAAAGTGGAGTAATTGTGTGGCTTGGAAACCTTCACTCAAAGGAGGAGTATAAGCGTCCAGGAGTTGTTGCTGTGAGAGGGGCTTCCCTAGTCTCGTCAATGACTGAAGGGTGGTGACTCCATTTGAAGACAAGTTAGAGATGTCGGCTCGCACACCCAGGCCTTCAGTCAGGATAGCCAGGTGCTCAATGCTGGAGGGATCGGCACCCTCCCCAAGGTCAATAGTAGAAATACACTGGCACACACGGCAATTCAAACAGGGAAATCCCTTGTGTCTTTATTTGCAGAGAAGCAACGTTTCGGGGCAGTACCCCTTTGTCAAGCATGCCAGGGCGAGTAAAGCCGGAGAGAGTGGGTATCCTTGTCTAGTGCCCCTCTTAATATGGATAAATGCCTGCGGATCTGTAGATGGAAGATTAAGTTTGGCTCTTGGATCATGATAATAAGTTGTTAGCGTATTCAAAAAATTGGAGCCTACTCCTATCGCTTCGAGTAAACCGAAAAGATACCTCCAGTTTAGGGTGTCAATATCTCAATATCAAGCGCAAGAAGACAGAGGGGAGTGTTAGTCTTATTTGCGTGAGCTATCAGGTTAACAACCTTTCTGATATTATCAGGCGCTTGGCGAGAGGGTATAAATCCGATTTGGTCCTTATGGACTAGTGTAGTAAGGGCTTTATTCAGTCAATGAGCCAGAATGGAAGCAAGCAATTTGATGTCCAAATTCAATAAGGAAATCGGTCTATAGTTTTTAATAGATAGGGGGTCTTTATTAGGTTTAGGAATTACGGTTACTCTAGCCTCATTCATCTCTGGTGGTAAAGGGTGACCTGCAACAATATGTCGAAATAGTGCCTGTAGGTGGGGAATCAGCTGAGTCTGAAATTTTTTATAATATAGGGAAGAAAAGCCATCAGGACCAGGGGCCTTGTTTGACTTCAGATTTTTTATAGCAATTTCGATCTCCTGATACGTAATCTCTTCCTCTAACATCAATTTCATCTCCTCTGTCATTGGAGCTGGGGCATGTTGCTGAATGAATCGGTGCAAGGTCGCGTCATTCATCTGGGGTGGGGAATCATAAAGGGTTTGATAATAAGTTTGGAAGGCCGAAACTATAGCATTCGGGTCGGAAGTGATACGGCCATCAGGCTGACGGATCTTATGAATGGAGTTACGTTTATTATGGGCCTTTAATAGGTTGGCCAGCATTTTATCAGGCTTGTTGGCGTATAAGTAAAATTTATGGTTAGTCTTACGGATGGCGTGTTCCGCCGTAGTTATTTGACAAGCTCTTATTTTCTGTTTAATCTCTTCTATACGGTGCCTAGTGCGATTAGTAGGGTGTGATCTGTTGGCTGTTTCCAAGTCAGTTAATTCCATTTCTAATATAGTAAGTGTGACCAAAACCCCCTTCTACTGGCCCCATTTTACCCATAGTTTACTGACTAGTACACATACAATCCAAGATGGTGGTTCTTTGTTCTACTTTCCCGCCAAAAAGCTTGAAACAAAGGAGCTCCCAGGATTGCCCTCCAGAAGAGCTGGACAAACCCCTCCAAGGTATTTCCCCCTCCCCTCATGATGCTGCAGGGCCCCTGCCAATCAGACCTGCTTGGGTGGGGTTAACCAGAAGCAGGGCCGGCCTCCCAGCCAATCAACCCTAGGGGGTGGGGAAAAGGGCAGGGTCACCAGATGCAGGGTATAAATACCAGGGGGAAGGGGGGAGAGGGGTTGTTGTTCGTCTGGGGTGTAACCTGGCTGCGGCAGGTCACCCTCCTCTGCGGTTCCTTGGAGTTTATCCTAGCTGAGGCAAGAAGACTCCCTCCAACAGTTTGGATCTCCCTACCTCCCAGAGGACTGTTTATACCTGGATCCCCTCGAGGTATGGTTATTCTGTGGATTCACCCAAAGGCACTTTGCTCCTTACCCCTTTGAAATTGCCCAAAGGAACTCCCTGACTTTGGATTTGGATTGGCCTGGAGGGCGTGTGCATCTTGGAGTGGATTGCTCCAAGGGAGGCTCTTTATTTCGGACCAGGAGTGTTTTGGGACTTGGGGGAGTTCACATGCTAATGCCGTGTTCCTGATCTACTGTTTGTTGTATATCGGAAATAAACCCCTGTGTAAACCCCTCTTAAAGGTGTGGTATTTCCCGGTGTGTGCTAGTTGGTCATACGTCACACGTTACGTGACATTTCTGGTGGCAAGCGGTGCGGATAATGGAAACTAGCACATCAGGGAACTTTGCAAACCTTACAGCTCAGGAGATTACTGAGCTCAGGCTACCAACGCTGCAAAGGCTCTGCCACACATGGGGTATTGACACAGTGGGAAAGCGGAGACAGGAACTCATAGAACTTCTCACACCCCATGCTCTACCTACCCAGGAAGGTGATGCCCAGGGTGACCCAGAAACCCCTGAGGAGGGAGAAGAAAACTATAATTTGCACCAAGATGCAGCTGGGGAACCTGAAGACAACACCGTTACCTTGTTTCAAAAACACCTTGCTGCTATTGGTCCAGGGCTGACCCCAGCAGAACGGCTAGAGGTATTGCGCCTAACTATACAGGGAAATCAGCCTAGGAACTTGAGTTCTGGGCCCACAGCAGGCCCAACCATTGCACGACAGCCAGTTGTGAAACTGACTCATGCTGCCTTCCCTGCCTTTGATGAGTCTAAGCAGAGCATAGACAGCTTCCTGCGCTCTTTTGAGGCCTTGTGTGAGGACCACCGGGTCCCTCAGGATGAGTGGGTTCTCGTGCTGGCTGGTAAGCTCACTGGTAAAGCTAATGAAGTTTACCAGGAAATACCATATCCCCAACGGGCAGATTATGGGGAAGTACAGCGCATTCTTCTAGCCAGCTACTCCATTACGCCTGACTCCTACCGGAGGACTTTCCGCAACCTGCTTAAAACTACTCAGGACACCTATCAGGACTTTGGCAGTAAGCTGCAAAGGGCATTCCGCTATTGGATACGTGGTAACCAGACCTTCACACTGGAAGACTTGTGCCAGCTCATTCTTAAAGAACAGTTCCTTGAGAGGTGTCCCTGTGAGGTGAGGGAGTGGGTAAGTGACCGTAAGCCACGTACCCTACAGGAGGCTACCCAGCTAGCTGATGAGTATGTGGAAAACCGTATTCAGGCCCGCCCCCTTAACCTTGCTACAGGGGCACTGGTTAACTCCCGTGGCCTAGACCGTCCACAGCCTCCACGGTCCAACCCTATATCTAATCGTACCCCCTCAGCACCTATTCGTGCAGCCCCATCCCGGACCTGTTTTCGTTGTGGATCTCTGACCCATTTATTTTCAGCATGCCCTTTGAATCTCCGCCCTACCCCATCAGGGCCCACAGGAAAGCTCCCTGCTCCCCGACCGATTGCTGCTATCTCTTCACCAGAACCCAATATCCGCCAGCAGGTTATCCAGACCGTGCGACAGCATACCACTGACACAGCGGTTGCCACATCCAGCCCAAGAGAGGTAGTATCAGAGGAATACATTGTCATGGGGATGGGCTGGGGAAACAATGGCCAGCCAAGAAAGCATGTACTTCCTGTCCTGGTCAATGGGAGACAGGTAGAAGGATTCCTGGATTCAGGATCTTGTATTTCCCTAGTGGAGCCCCATATTGTCCCTGCAGATGCAGTGGTTCCTGGTAAAGCTGCCCGCATTGTTCTGGCTGGTGGGCACAAACAAGACATACCAATAGCACAAGTCACCTTGGATCTAGGAGATGGACCATTCACCCACCAAGTGGGGATATTGCGACAACTGCCTGCTGAGATCCTCCTTGGCAATGATGTGGGCCATATTCAATGCAGCCTCTCCCGAGATATGAATGGAACCAGGCTTGAAGCTACAGATGCAGCACAAAAGGTAAGAGAACCTGCGGCTGACTGTGACAGACCCCCTTCCCTTGACTTACTCCACCCCACTACCTTTAGGGAAGATCAACACACTGACCCAACTTTAGAGCGTATGCGAAGTGAGGCAGGAAAACCCCCTAATGAGCGGGGGGAACAGATTGTGTGGGAGCATGGGTTACTCTATAGGATTGTGAAGGGGGACCCTGACCAGCCATGGAAGTGTTACCGCCAACTTATAGTGCCTCAGAGTTACCGCGCCCAGCTTCTTCATATGGCACATGAGATTCCCCTAGCAGGACACCAGGGCGTTACCCGCACCCGACACCGTTTAACCCAAAATTTCTACTGGCCTGGTGTCTCTCAGGAAGTGACACGGTACTGCCGCACATGTGACAGCTGTCAGAGGACTGGCAGGGCAAATGACAAACCCAGGTTTCCCCTTTGTCCCTTGCCCATCATTAGTGAGCCCTTCCAACGGGTGGCAGTTGATCTTATTGGGCCCCTCAGCCGGCCAAGCCGTTCTGGGAAACAGTATATTCTCACTGTAGTTGATTATGCCACCCGATACCCAGAAGCGGTAGCCCTGCGTAAAATTGATGCTCCTACAGTGGCTGACGCCCTAATCCAGATTTTCAGCCGGGTGGGCTTCCCTAGTGAAATCTTGTCAGACCAAGGGCCCCAGTTTACATCCCAATTGCTTCAATGCCTGTGGCAGCGTTGTGGGGTCAGGCCTATCCACTCATCCCCATACCACCCACAGACAAATGGTCTTTGTGAGAGATTTAATGGGACACTAAAGTCCATGCTACGGACCTTTGTGGAATCGGGTGAGAAGGACTGGGAGCGTTATTTACCCCATTTGCTGTTTGCCTATCGAGAAGTTCCCCAAGAATCCACAGGATTCTCTCCCTTTGAACTGCTGTATGGTCGGAGGGTCCGTGGCCCCTTAGATTTACTCTGTGAATATTGGGAGGGGGCCCCACAATCCCAAGAGGTCCCCGTCATCCCCTATGTGTTAAAATTCCGCCAGCGTCTGGAACAAATGATCAGCCTGGCACATAACCACCTCTCTGCAGCTCAGCAAAGGCAGAAGGTGTGGTATGACCGTAAGGCCAGGGAGCGCAGGTTTGTGGAAGGAGACAAGGTGCTCCTCCTAGTTCCCACACGGCATGATAAGCTCCAGGCTGCGTGGGAAGGACCCTATGTGGTGACCCATAAGCTTCATGATACAACATATGTGGTAACCCCTCCCGATGATCCATCCCACTATAAGACTATCCACATAAATATGATGAAGCCCTATCACGTAAGAGAGGATATTGTTAGTGCCATCTGTAGTCTCCCAACTGAAGATACAGATGACCCCCCACTCCCCAACCTTATTGGAGAGGTCACTCCAGCCAAGGGTATAGACTCAGTCACCATAAGTCACCACCTTACCCCATCTCAACAAGACCAGCTTTGTCAAATTTTGCATTCCTTTTCTCCCATGTTTTCTGCCAACCCAGGTTGCACCCACTGGGCTGAACATAAAGTAGACACAGGAACTCAGTTACCTGTGCGTAGTCCTGCTTATCGAGTGGCTGAAGCTGTTCGGCCCGAGGTGAAAAGTCAAATAGACGAGATGCTGGCCCTTGGGATTATTACTCCTTCCCATAGTCCGTGGGCTTCCCCTGTGGTGCTGGTGCCCAAGAAGGATGGGAGTACCCGATTCTGTGTGGACTATAGGAGACTCAATGACGTGACAACCACCGACGCTTACCCAATGCCCAGGGTAGATGAGCTATTAGATAGGCTGGGAAATGCTAAATATTTAACTACCCTGGATCTCAGCCGTGGTTACTGGCAAATTCCCCTTGCCCCTAGTGCCCAGGAAAAGTCAGCCTTCATCACCCCATTTGGTCTGTTTCAGTTCACAGTAATGCCATTTGGCATGAAAAACGCCCCCGCCACGTTTCAGCGTCTTGTGAACAGGCTGCTGGACGGAATGCAGGACTTTGCCCAGGCATATCTGGATGACATAGCTGTCTTTAGCCAGACCTGGGAGGAGCACATGCAGCACCTCCAGCGAGTGCTGACACAAATTCAGAATGCTGGGCTCACCCTTAAGGCAGAAAAGTGCCACCTAGCTATGGCCGAGGTACAGTACTTAGGACACAGAGTTGGGAGTGGTCAGCTCCGCCCTGACCCTGCTAAAGTGGAGGCAATTTGCCAGTGGCCTATACCTAAAACCCAGAAGCAGGTATTAGCCTTCTTAGGAACTGCAGGTTATTATCGTAAATTTATTGCTAACTATAGTACTATTGCAAAACCCTTGACAGATCTGACAAGCCGCAAGTGTTCTCGAACCATTGTGTGGACCCCAGAATGTGAATCAGCCATGAACACTCTCAAACAAGCCCTGGCTAACTCCCCTGTGCTGGCTGCCCCAGACTTCTCACGACGCTTCCTTCTGCAAACGGATGCTTCCAATTTTGGCCTTGGTGCTGTACTTTCCCAAGTTAATGGCCATGGGGAGGAGCATCCAATTGCCTACCTGAGCAGAAAGCTGCTCCCTCGAGAGGCTGCCTATGCCACTATTGAAAAAGAGTGCCTGGCAATTGTATGGGCCTTACAGAAGTTGCAGCCCTATCTGTATGGCAGGGAATTTACTGTTGTTACAGACCACAACCCACTCAGTTGGTTACAGAGAGTTTCAGGAGTCAATGGAAAACTGCTGAGATGGAGCCTCCTGCTTCAACAGTATAACTTCACCATTCAGCACAGGAGGGGAAAAGAGCATCACAATGCAGATGGCCTCTCCCGACAGGAGGACTAAGAAACCAGCAGTGGTTCCTGAGGCTCTCCCTAAGAGTGGGGAGCCCCAGAGAAACCACTTGTTCCCAGGAGGGAGAAATGTGACCAAAACCCCCTTCTACTGGCCCCATTTTACCCATAGTTTACTGACTAGTACACATACAATCCAAGATGGTGGTTCTTTGTTCTACTTTCCCGCCAAAAAGCTTGAAACAAAGGAGCTCCCAGGATTGCCCTCCAGAAGAGCTGGACAAACCCCTCCAAGGTATTTCCCCCTCCCCTCATGATGCTGCAGGGCCCCTGCCAATCAGACCTGCTTGGGTGGGGTTAACCAGAAGCAGGGCCGGCCTCCCAGCCAATCAACCCTAGGGGGTGGGGAAAAGGGCAGGGTCACCAGATGCAGGGTATAAATACCAGGGGGAAGGGGGGAGAGGGGTTGTTGTTCGTCTGGGGTGTAACCTGGCTGCGGCAGGTCACCCTCCTCTGCGGTTCCTTGGAGTTTATCCTAGCTGAGGCAAGAAGACTCCCTCCAACAGTTTGGATCTCCCTACCTCCCAGAGGACTGTTTATACCTGGATCCCCTCGAGGTATGGTTATTCTGTGGATTCACCCAAAGGCACTTTGCTCCTTACCCCTTTGAAATTGCCCAAAGGAACTCCCTGACTTTGGATTTGGATTGGCCTGGAGGGCGTGTGCATCTTGGAGTGGATTGCTCCAAGGGAGGCTCTTTATTTCGGACCAGGAGTGTTTTGGGACTTGGGGGAGTTCACATGCTAATGCCGTGTTCCTGATCTACTGTTTGTTGTATATCGGAAATAAACCCCTGTGTAAACCCCTCTTAAAGGTGTGGTATTTCCCGGTGTGTGCTAGTTGGTCATACGTCACACGTTACGTGACAGTAAGTGTCTGTAATCTCTCCCTTTTTCTCTTCGCTGCATAGCGAATGAGGCAGCCCCTAATGAACGCTTTCTGCGCAACCCATACCCAAGCGGGGGAAGCATCTAAAGTGCAATTTTCAGCAAAAAATTGGTTAAGGTCTGTCTCAATGAGGGCAATACAGTCTGGATCGGCTAAAAGACTTTCATTGAGTCGCCAAGTAGGCCGTTTAGTAGGGGATGTTTGCAGATCCAGCGTGGTAACCATTATATCATGGTCTGACCAAGCACAGAGTGAAATTTTAGAATCGATAATTTTAGAGACATCACGGGTATTGACCAGAATGTAATCTATCCGAGAATAGCTGTGATGTACATGTGAGTAATGGGTATATCCCCTGTTAGTAGAGCGAAACTCCCTCCAAGAATCGGCTAGACTGTAGGTATGTAAGAGAGATTCAATTTGTTTGGTGGTTTTCTTATGTCTTGAGGTGCTATCAATGGAGGATCTATCTAGAGAATGGTGCAAAGATAGATTGAAATCCCCAGCCCACAGAAGTCGTGCCGTTGGAACATCAGGCAGTTTACGGAGCAGCGTCTCAAAAAAGAGAAGCGGGGAATCGTTCGGGGCGTAGGAAGAGACTATAACATAAGATGTGTCGTATAGGGTCCCCAATAAAATAAGATATTGCCCCTGACTGTCAGGTATGGCCTTCGTAACAGTAAAAGGGAACCTATTATGGAGTAGCACTGCCACACCTCTATGTTTACTGGAAGTAGAGGAGAGATAGAACCTCGTATAATGTTTGTGGAAAAATTTAGGATAGGAAGTCTGATTAAAATGAGTTTCCTGTATGCATAATATATCCGGGGATAAACGGTCATAAGTCTGAAATGCTGCCCGCCTTTTCGCTGGAGAATTGAGGCCCTGTGCATTGTGTGAAACTATCTTAATGGACATGGAGAGGACTAGAAATTATGCTAAAGTAGCAATATTGGTAGACTAATGCTCGAACCCCAAGTCTCCATCGAAATCGTAGCGTCAGCCACCAACGTGCCATCCCAACTAGATATAGTACAGTCCCCACCGCCAGGGTTACACATAGAGAGGTAACAATGAAAAAAAAAGTCAAAAACAGATAGAACCAGTTAACATGAAAATTATATACAAAATCAAAAAGAAAACAGAATATACAGTGATTGAACACTTTGAGTGAGCCCTGTGTCTCCGACTTACCCTTCCAACGAATGGAGGGCATGTAGAAGAGAGGTGCTCGGCAGGGGGGGCATCAGCCCGCACCCCCTACTATGGATGATAAAAGTAGGAACAATATCTAGCAATAACAATATGAACAAACCAGACAAGGCCTATAGCCATATTTCAATTGCCTACCAGCACCCAGGAAAGGAGACTGTAGCTAGGGTACCCCTAGCGAGTAGAAATAAGAGCACATATTAGTGAGTGAGGGCTTGGATCAAGTCTGCGCTGTGTCAGGTCTTGGACGTGAAGGCCTTTGTTCTTTAGTAGGAGAGTATGGTGGTGGCCGTTTCTGTTGCCTGGCAGAGGGTACATCGGACCAATCCGGATCCGATCTCGGTGAAGCAGAAGAGGCTCGGTCACCTTTGTCTGGAACTTTGGAGCGGCCCTTGAGAATCGCCATGCCTGCTTCAGGGGTGTAAATCACATGAGAGTGCCCGTTCCAGGGGAACTGCAGGGAAAAGGGGAAGCCCCACTTATATTTCACCTTATGATGCATGAGAAGCTCTGTGACAGGCTTCATGAGTCGTCGTTTTTGCAGGGTAGCGGGGGCAATATCAGCATACAGCTGCAGGTTATGTGGGAGGTCCTCCCTATTCAACCCCCTAGCCGCTTGCAAGGCCTGGTCACGGACTTCCACATGGTGAAGTTTCAATACAATGTCCCTCGGGACGTTAATATTCCGGGGGCGGCCTAGAGCTCTGTGAATTCTCTCAATGTGAAGTTGATCAGCAGTATGATCAGGCAGGAGCTGTTGGAGGACCTCTGCCATTAAGAGGGCAATGTCCGTGACAGTCTCCGGGACCCCCCTGACCCGCAGGTTACCTCTCCTGGAGCGATTCTCCAGATCTTCCACTTTGTTTTCCAACTGCAAAATTTGATCCTGGTGGGTCATGATCTGTTTCTGATCTTCCTGGAGAGCGGTGGCATGTTCATCGGTAACGTGTTCCAGTTTGTCCACTCTGTCCCCCAAATCAGTAAGCTGCCTCGCAAAGTCGGCTACTGCCGCTGCCAGTTCAGTTTTAAAGAGGCTCTGCACCGCTTGTAATGCAGTTTGCGTCTCCGAAGTAAGAGCTGCGGCCTCTGATAGTTGTTCCGGCTCCTCGTGCTCTGCCAAAGATGGCGGACGGGTCCGTTCGGTGGAGCGTTTCTGGAACATGGGCGGTGTGCTGGGCTGCGGCTTCTTTTTAGTAGAAGGGGGACCCATCGCCAGATTGAGCAGTCGGTAAGAGTATGTGGGATATATAATCCAGAGATTTGGGGTCTCGTTCCGTGCAAATAATGGCTAATTAGCAGGGTGCGGGAGCGGAGCTCTCACCAACACGTCATGTCAGTTCAGCTGCGCGCATGCGCCCCCAAGCAATTGAATTCTTAATGAATCAGATGAAAATTAAGCGTAGGACTGGCCAGATATGGGATGACTTTGACGTAGTTGGCCAGCTTAAATATATTGCAATATATGGACAAACAATCCCTGTGTTGTTTAAAGGGTAAGGCATTTTTTAGTAGCAGTATGCATAAAATGTCTCTGTCTTAAATATATTGATAATGGGTTGAGTGCAGAGGACCTCTTGTAGTTGACTATATGTATTTTGTGGTCACACCCTCATTGCACCCCCGCCTAATGGTTTTAAAAAATAGTGGTGAGCACAACTTTCCCTTGTTTGTTATAGTTATACAGGAGCAGTGACCAGCTCCATGTTGTAGCTCCCACCCCTCCCAGCTATAGTCAGGTGATCCCACTGGTGTCTAATAAAAGGGCAGCCAAGTTTGGGAGTTTTACTTTGAAAGCAGCTAGTAAGTTGCAGGTAAAACTTAGTCCCTTTGTAAAATGTATAATTAAGCAATTTAATTCTTAATGAATCAGATGAAAATTAAGCGTAGGACTGGCCAGATATGGGATGACTTTGACGTAGTTGGCCAGCTTAAATATATTGCAATATATGGACAAACAATCCCTGTGTTGTTTAAAGGGTAAGGCATTTTTTAGTAGCAGTATGCATAAAATGTCGCTGTCTTAAATATATTGATAATGGGTTGAGTGCAGAGGACCTCTTGTAGTTGACTATATGTATTTTGTGGTCACACCCTCATTGCAACCCCGCCTAATGGTTTTAAAAAATAGTGGTGAGCACAACTTTCCCTTGTTTGTTATAGTTATACAGGAGCAGTGACCAGCTCCATGTTGTAGCTCCCACCCCTCCCAGCTATAGTCAGGTGATCCCACTGGTGTCTAATAAAAGGGCAGCCAAGTTTGGGAGTTTTACTTTGAAAGCAGCTAGTAAGTTGCAGGTAAAACTTAGTCCCTTTGTAAAATGTATAATTAAGCAATTGAATTCTTAATGAATCAGATGAAATTAAGCGTAGGACTGGCCAGATATGGGATGACTTTGACGTAGTTGGCCAGCTTAAATATATTGCAATATATGGACAAACAATCCCTGTGTTGTTTAAAGGGTAAGGCATTTTTTAGTAGCAGTATGCATTAAATGTCGCTGTCTTAAATATATTGATAATGGGTTGAGTGCAGAGGACCTCTTGTAGTTGACTATATGTATTTTGTGGTCACACCCTCATTGCACCCCCGCCTAATGGTTTTAAAAAATAGTGGTGAGCACAACTTTCCCTTGTTTGTTATAGTTATACAGGAGCAGTGACCAGCTCCATGTTGTAGCTCCCACCCCTCCCAGCTATAGTCAGGTGATCCCACTGGTGTCTAATAAAAGGGCAGCCAAGTTTGGGAGTTTTACTTTGAAAGCAGCTAGTAAGTTGCAGGTAAAACTTAGTCCCTTTGTAAAATGTATAATTAAGCAATTGAATTCTTAATGAATCAGATGAAAATTAAGCATAGGACTGGCCAGATATGGGATGACTTTGACGCAGTTGGCCAGCTTAAATATATTGCAATATATGGACAAACAATCCCTGTGTTGTTTAAAGGGTAAGGCATTTTTTAGTAGCAGTATGCATAAAATGTCGCTGTCTTAAATATATTGATAATGGGTTGAGTGCAGAGGACCTCTTGTAGTTGACTATATGTATTTTGTGGTCACACCCTCATTGCACCCCCGCCTAATGGTTTTAAAAAATAGTGGTGAGCACAACTTTCCCTTGTTTGTTATAGTTATACAGGAGCAGTGACCAGCTCCATGTTGTAGCTCCCACCCCTCCCAGCTATAGTCAGGTGATCCCACTGGTGTCTAATAAAAGGGCAGCCAAGTTTGGGAGTTTTACTTTGAAAGCAGCTAGTAAGTTGCAGGTAAAACTTAGTCCCTTTGTAAAATGTATAATTAAGCAATTGAATTCTTAATGAATCAGATGAAAATTAAGCGTAGGACTGGCCAGATATGGGATGACTTTGACGTAGTTGGCCATCTTAAATATATTGCAATATATGGACAAACAATCCCTGTGTTGTTTAAAGGGTAAGGCATTTTTTAGTAGCAGTATGCATAAAATGTCGCTGTCTTAAATATATTGATAATGGGTTGAGCGCAGAGGACCTCTTGTAGTTGACTATACCCCACAATTGAACAATTGGCAATGGTAATACAAAGTTTGGCAGCTGATTTGAATGGCGAGTTGCAAAAAGCAAGGATCAGTAAAGTTGAATTAGCAGGAATTAGACATACCTGGAAAAGATGAGAAGAAGAGATGCAGTTCAACAGGTATCGATGTCTAACTCTATATGTTGTACTCAAACTTTCTGTACTTTAACTTGATGGACGTTAAGTTTTTAAATCTGCCATTGCTCTCCTGCCATGCTCACCCCTGCCATTTTTAGACATTTTGCACTCATTATGTTTACTTAGGATTTTTGAAAAATCTACATGAAATAAAACACATTATGTATTGTTTGTTCTGTAATGAATTGGGCTTGGACACTGAAACAAAATGTTGTAAATTTTCTGGAGATATAGCACAAGTTTTGAAAGAAGTGAAAATAAAAAATAAAATATTTTTATGTTGTGTTTTTTTTCAAAGAAAAATTTAATTCACTGATAAAAATATTACTGTTTGTAAAAGCCCCAATTCTGCTGAATCCAATGATAACAGATATGTATTGGTATCCCACTTTTCTTGTCCACAACACACCCCAATAATAAAATAACATTTTGTACAATTTTACATTGGAACACAACAGGTATGGGCTTCTATAGGTTAACGTGGCATATCTAATGATATAAGTGAAATACCCCTATAAGTTAGGTATTTTTAGAAACTGCATACGTTGTTAGCTGTGGTGTAGTTTCTACTCTAAGGGGCAGATTTATCAAAAATCGAAGTGAAGGTTTAAAGTTAAAAACTTCGAATTTCGAAGTAATTTTTGGGTAATTCGACCATCGAATAGTCCAACTTCGATTCAAAGTTGAAAAAAACTTTGAAAATTAGAATATCGAAATTTATCATGTACTGTCGCTTTGAAACTTTGACTTCGACCATTCGCCACCTAAAAGCTGCTGAAGTGCTGTTTTAGCCTATGGGGGACCTCCTAGAACCTGTATGGAGATCAAAGGTCAAAGTTAAAAAAACTTTGAAACAAAGTAGATCGAAGTAGCGCTACTTCGAATCGTACGATTCGAAGTAGACCCACTTCGACCACCATTCGGTTGGCCTTTTTGAATTCGAAGTTCGAAGTTTTTTTTAACTTCAAACTTTGACCTATATTAAATCTGCCCCTAAATGTAGCTGTCTTTATTCAGATCACCCTACAATGCAACCATATTTTTTGGGATTTCATTTTCTGAAACACCATAACAGTCAAAAATCAGATGTGAATTTTACAAAAATACTCCAATAAAAATATTACAATGAACCCAAATATGAACGAACAAGTACTCCTGATTAAAACAATACTCTGCATGTATGGGTGCACCTAAAGACACAGCCTCCAAGCACCCCAAAACAGGGTCAATATACAAGAGCAATTTCAGCTGAAAAGGTGTACACCATGCAGTTCTTCAGTCTAAACACCCCCTTATCTGTGAAATACCCCCACAAACTATTTCTTCCTTGAAAATGAAAATTCACACCTGCAGTGATTCAGTGGCACCATCCTTGCTTCCCACATGCAGATTTGTGGGCGCAGTTCTCTCATATTTCTCCACAAAATTGCCATGCAACTAAAAAAAAAACCTGCTAAGTATCAATCTGCAACGTCTCCAGAACAAAATGATACCCTGTATGCATGGGTGAACCTATATACCAACTACAAAATCTGCATAATTATGAAAAAACATTTGCCACTATATATTCATACTATCAGAAACACGTGACTTCGGTAACTGCACTGAAAGGTGAGTGTTTGAGATGCCAATAATAAAGCTTGAGGCATTAGATAAAGAGGCTCCCAACCAAGATTCTGCAAAAAAAGCTAAGGGGCAGATTCACTAACTTCGAGTGAAGGATTCGAATGAAAAAAATTTGAATTTCGAAGTATTTTTTGGGTACTTCGACCATCGAATTGGTTAAATTCGTTCGAATTCGAACGAAATCGAACGATTCGAAGTAAAAATCATTCGACTATTCGACCATTCGATAGTCAAAGTACTTTCCCTTTAAAAAAAACTTCGACCCCCTACTTCGGCAGATAAAACCTACCGAAGTCAATGTTAGCCTATGGGGAAGGTCCCCATAGGTTTGCTAACCTTTTTTTGATCGAAGGATTTTCCTTCGATCGTTGGATTAAAATCGTTCAAATCGTTCGATTCGAAGGATTTAATCGTTCGATCGAACGAAAAATCCTTCGATCGATCGATCGCAGGATTAGCGCTAAATCCTTCGACTTCGATATTCGAAGTCGAAGGATTTCAATTCGAGGGTCGAATTTCGAAGTATTTTTAACTTCGAAATTTGACCCTTAGTGAATCTGCCCCTAAATGTCTACACAAGAACAGTAGTAAAGAATCTGCTTTTCAGTTCAATCAAGTCTCCAACCATCTTGGCTATGCATTCAGTACAGTACTAACTACTATCCATAATAAAGAGAGAGAGGTAGTCTTTTGAAATGCAAACTGTTCCCATCCCATAACTTTCTTTGCCAACTGCAAACAAAAACCCTGAACATGCAAAATTATAGGGAGACCTAACACAATGTTGTCCAGAAATACTGATATACTGAGCAACCACACTCAGAGGCGAGCTTATGAGGTGTCAGTAAAAAAATGTTTTGTGATTACTGACTCATCGTGGATTGACTTTAGCATAAAAAAACTTTTTTTCTCAAAATATTTGACGGCAAGGATCTCATAATTTCTTAGGGAATACATACAGTTCATTTTTTGTCTAGGAGATCCCCGGGCAATCCTTTTTGGGTATAATTTATGGTGCCACAGGTTGGGATGTCCAAGGTATATAGGGTTCTAAAGAGGGGGATACTTGTGTAAAAGTTATCCAAATATAAGTGGTAACCTCAGCCCAGTAGTGAAGTAATGAGCTCCCATACAATTTTGCTACTGATAGTCAAGCCAAGGGGACAACCAGGGGGGTCTAATTGTAAGTCCTTTCCTTCATAAATCAAAAAGTAGCTGGTGTACCCCGAGCTGCTTTCGCAGATTCTATCAAATTTGATCCCATAGTCGGCACGCTTGCTTGAGAATTAGTGAGGGAAGTGTAGGCACCCTTTGAAAAGGATAAGGGATTCGTCAATACAGATGTTTTGGGAGGAGGTGTACACTGCTGTGAAGTGCTCAGACAGGCTGTCTATTAGGGGCCTCAATTTATGCAGTCTGTCAAGGGAAGGATCATTAGGGGGTAAAGCAATAGAATTGTTGTTGAAATGCAGAAACTGGAGCAGTAGCTGATACTGTTTTCTTGTCAAAAATAAATTTAAAAAATGCATTGGCTCATAATTACTGGTGTCCACTATGGGGACCACCAGCGACTATGGGGTGCCATTTGTCCCAAATACATTGTTTATACAAAACTATCCCTAATACACAGAATGAATGTCTCTCATTTTATATAAGTATTTGTGACCATACACAGAGAAAAAAAATATACAAAAGACTTATTTCTATTAAAGAATGAAAACAAAATCTGGTTAGTGCACAAAATGATGTCATTATATCACAAACTCCATTCTGTACAGTTTAACAAGCAATCTGTCTCACAAATGTATACTCATCAGTATCGGAGTCACTTTCTGATTCAGGGGGCCTATACTCACAATCGGCTGCCAACAAAGAGCAAGGAGAGTGACAAAAGTAATAAGTGATTTCCAGGCGCGCTCCAGGTTGTTTTGCCGCCTGAGGCAGCGTTTAAAATGCCGCCCCCCCTGCCAGTCGTACTTACCTTAAAATCGCCAACGAGGGTCCAGGGGGGGGCCGCATTGCCAGCGCAGAGAGCGAAATTAGAAACCGGAAATTCGGATCTTAAAGTTACAAGGAGCGGCTTTTTGCCACCCCTTGTAACTGCTGGGGAGATGCAAGGTACTCACCTTGCCTCATGGCAGAAACGCCCCTGGTGATTTCACTGACAGAAAATGGCTGGATCACACTATGCAAAACTTGTAAAACCACTGCAACACAGGCAAGGCAGAGACTTGAGGAAAAAAACAAAACAGATCAAGAAAAAAAACTAACAACAACTCCCTGAAATCTTAAACTCCTTGGAACTTTCTGGAACAAAAAGCCTAACCATCTCAAACTCCCTGAAACAAAACCCTATCTCACTATCCAATACCAATCAATACCAAATGAAATCAACAACTACTATTGACCAAAATATCTAATCACTAGTGATCCAACAAAAAGAGCAGGTATTGGAAAACTAATGAACAACTATTAAACAACTAAATAAACAGCAACAACTGAAAATTGGCAACTGATCACTAATTACACAGTAATCAACAGGACACAAAACTGAAAGGCAATAAAATCACTAAAAATTAGTACTGATCGGCAATACAAAACTGAAACAGAAGTATAAAGCTAGAACAAGAAATCAACTGAAAATGCACTGAAATCACTGAAAATCTAGAAACAAGAGTAATTAGCAGCAACACAAAACTGAAAAGGAAAGTACCGGCACAAACAAGCTAGAACAAGAAATCAACAACAAAGAAAGTCTGAAATGCAATAAAATCAATGAAAATAAAGAAACAGTAATTGGCAGCAATGTAAAACTGAAAAGGCAAAGTACCAGCACAAACAAGCTAGAACAAGAAATCAACAACAAAGAAAGGTTGAAATGCATTAAAAATCACTGAAAATCAAGAAACAACAGTAATTGGCAGCAAACTAAAAAGGCATTTCACCTCAAGTGTTTTCTGCATGTGAAAGATCAAGGCAAGTATAATAGCAGTGCAGCATGATTTAAAAACTGAATGTAAATGAAGGGTAATTACAAAACAATAAGTATAAGTACACAAATAAAAATGGGAAGGACAATAGAAAATACTAAAGGTGGGGCACAGAAGCAAAGTAAAGAGGTAGGTAAGGCAGTACAAATGACAGAAAGGTGTATATCTAGGGATATGGCAGACACATCTAATTGACAAGTGCACTTCTTCTGCTAGATCTATATATCTAATATCTGATCCCCAAGCTCAGTTTTTTTAAGTTTGAGGGAAATATTGTCAGATGTGGGTACTCTAACTGAATTGCTGTAAAAGATTTATCATATTACCATGGGTGATGTATACTGATATAATAACTATTTCACAGCCAGGGGTGATCCTGGCCCCTCCGCTGCCTGAGGCAACAGCAGTTGCTGCTGCTCCCCCCCTCCCCCGGAAATTCACTCTTAAAAGGAACAGTAACACCAAAAAATGTAAGTGTTTTAAAATAATGAAAATATCATGTAGTGTTGCCCTGCATTGGTAAAATTGATCCAGTTTGCTTCAGAAACACTACTATAGTTCATATAAACAAGCTGCTGTGGAGCAATGGCGGAAATTGAAAAACAGCTATATGGCACAGGTTAACTAATGGATAGCAGATAACACCATTAGACAGGCAGAGCTTATTTGCTATCTGCTGTGTAACCTGAGCCTTTTCTCTTTTGAATGGCTGCACCTTTTGCTACACAGCAGCTTATTTATATAAACAATAGTAGTGTTCTGAAGCAAACACAGCAGTTTTACCAGTGCAGGGCAACACTGCATTATATTTTCATTACTTTAAAACACTTTTATTTTTTGACATTACTGTTCCTTTAAAGTACCAGGAGCAGCATTTTTGCTGCCCCTGGTACCTAGTGGGGTGCTGCCGCCTGAGGCGACAGCCTCAACTTGCCTCATTGGCGAAGCACCCCTGTTCACAGCTATTCAATGATAGTGCTGGTTCTATATTAAATATACATATTATAAATGCCCCTTCCTTTGATTGTGGTAAAACACTGAACTGTACAGCTCCAATCAAGAATAATTCCCAGGTCACATAGGTTGTTTCATCACAAGTGGAGAATACTGTAGGTCACTACCAACTGGTGTGTGGGGAAATTGACTTGAATGGGATCCATTTGTCATTTTACAGGAGACATAATTCAATCAGGAAACATGGATTTTTTGGCTGAAATCCTCCTCATGTATACAGTGGCAGTGGCCATTCATATCAGTCAGTAAAGGAACAGTAATATCAAAAAATTAAAGTTTTTTTAAAATAATGAAAATATAATTCACTGTTGCCCTGCACTGGTAAAACTGTTGTGTTTGCTTCAGAAACACAATTTTTTTGTATTTATATAAATAAGTTGCTGTGTTGCAATGGGGGTAGCCATTCAAAGGAGAAAAGGCTCAGGTTACACAGCATATAGAAGATAAGAATGGTGTTATCTGGTATCCACTATTTACCAGTGCCATATAGCCTTTTTTCAATTTCTTCCATTGCCACACAGCAGCTTGTTTATATAGTTACATAGTTAGTTAGTTACATAGTTAAATTGGGTTGAAAAAAGACAAAGTCCATCAAGTTCAACCCCTCCAAATGAAAACCCAGCATCCATACATACACCCATCCCTACTTTTAATTAAATTCTATATACCCATACCTATACTAACTATAGAGCTTAGTATCACAATAGCCTTTGATATTATGTCTGCCCAAAAAATCATCCAAGCCATTCTTAAAGGCATTAACTGAATCAGCCATCACAACATCACCCGGCAGTGCATTCCACAACCTCACTATCCTGAATGTGAAGAACCCCCTACGTTGCTTCAAATGAAAGTTCTTTTCTTCTAGTCTAAAGGGGTGGCCTCTGGTACGGTGATCCACTTTATGGATAAAAAGGTCCCCTGCCATTTGTCTATAATGTCCTCTAATGTACTTGTAAAGTGTAATCATGTCCCCTCGCAAGCGCCTTTTTTCCAGAGAAAACAACCCCAACCATGACAGTCTACCCTCATAATTTAAGTCTTTCGTCCCTCTAACCAATTGAGTTGCACGTCTCTGCACTCTCTCCAGTTCATTTATATCCCTCTTAAGGACTGGAGTCCAAAACTGAACTGCATACTCCAGATGAGGCCTTACCAGGGACCTATAAAGAGGCATAATTATGTTTTCATCCCTTGAGTTAATGCCCTTTTTTATGCAAGACAGAACTTTATTTGCTTTAGTAGCCACAGAATGACACTGCCCAGAATCAGACAACTTGTTATCTACAAAAACCCCTAGATCCTTCTCATTTAAGGAAACTCCCAACACACTGACATTTAGTGTATAACTTGCATTTATATTATTTTTGCCAAAGTGCATAACCTTGCATTTATCAACATTGAACCTCATTTTCCAGTTTGCTGCCCAGTTTTCCAGTTTAGACAAATCACTCCGCAAAGTGGCAGCATCCTGCATGGAACCTATAGTTCTGCACAATTTAGTATCATCTGCAAAAATAGAAACAGTACTTTCAATGCCCACCTCCAGGTCATTAATAAAACAAGTTGAAAAGCAATGGACCTAGTACAGAGCCCTGCGGTACTCCACTAACAACACTGGCCCAATTAGAAAATGTTCCATTTACCACCACTCTTTGTAGTCTATCTTTTAGCCAGTTCTCTATCCAGGTACAAATACTATGTTCCAGGCCAACATTCCTTAATTTAACCAGTAACCTTTTGTGTGGCACTGTATCAAATGCTTTAGCAAAGACTAAGTAAATCACATCCACTGCCATCCCAGAATCGAGGTCTCTACTTACATTTTAAAAGAAATTAAGTTAGTCTGGCAAGATCTATTATGCATAAAACCATGCTGGCACAAACTCATAGTATTATGATTTGCTATGAAGTCCAGTATCTTATCCTTTATTAACCCTTCGAAAAGCTTTCCTACCACTGATGTCAGACTAACTAGCCTATAGTTTTGAGGCTGAGAACGGGATCCTTTTTTGAATAGAGGCACCACATTAGCAATTCGCCAGTCTCTCGGCACTATGCCAGATCTCAATGAATCCTGAAAAATTAAATAAAGAGTTTTGGCAATCACAGAGCTAAGCTCGCTAATTACCCTGGGATGAATACCATCTGGCCCTGGACCTTTGTTAATCTTAACATGTTCTAGTCTCTTTTGAATTTATTCATGTGTGAACCATGCATCATTAGTTGTATTACTAGAATGGCTGTTAAGAAGGAAACCTTCACTTACTGGTTCCTCATTTGTGTAGACAGATGAAAAATATGAGTTCAGAATCTGCGCTTTTATTTTGTTTTCATCAACCAGCTGACCCCCCTCTGATAGTAAGGGTCCAACCCCTTCCTGCTTCATTTTTTTACTATTAACATATTTAAAAATAATTTTGGATTTTTTTTACTGCTTGCTGCAATATCCTTTTCTATAGCAATTTTAGCTTGCCTTATAGCTTCCTTGCATGATTTATTGGCCTCCTTGTACCTTATAAATGTTTCGGCTGTACCAGCTAACTTGAAATCCTTAAAAGCACGTCTTTTCTTACCCACCTCAACACCAACGCTTCTATTGAACCAAAAAGGTTTTGCTTTGCAACGACGTTCCTTGCTTACAAGTGGAATATACTGACAAGTATATTTATTAAGCAGCATTTTAAAGACTTCCCAGCATTTTAAAGACTTTTGTTCTGTGTTTAACCCTGTGAAAAGCATTTCCCACTTAATATATCTCAAAGGAGACCATGTTATGATCACTATTCCCTAAATGCTCACCCACACAAATGTTAGAGATGAGTTCAGTATTGTTAGTTATTACAAGGTCCAAAAGAGAGTTATTCCTAGTAGGTTCTTGAACGAGCTGGAATAAAAAGTTGTCATTCAGCATATTTACAAACCTACTAGCTTTTTCTGTCTTAGCAACCCCATTACCCCAGTCAATGTCTGGATAATTGAAGTCACCCATAGCAACAACTTGACCCAGCTGTGAAGCCGCTTGTATCTGCAAGAGTAGCTGGGCTTCATACTCGACACTTATACGAGGTGGTTTAAGTTTATGAACTATAGTAATGTTTCTGAAGCATACAGATCAGTTTTACCAGTTCAGTGCAACAGGCAACATATTCTAGCTTATCTGTATAACAAAGCATTCTGACTCAATGGCTGCACAGATCCTATCTGATCCCCATAGGGAGCAGAAGTGTTTGGAGCAGTGGCGTAACTAGACTCCTAAGGGCCCCCCTAAAAGAGTTGCTCACCTTTGAGTTAACTTTTAGTATGATGTAGAGAGTGATATTCTGAGACAATTTGCAATTGGTTTTCATTTTATATTCTTTGTTGTTTTTGAGTTATTTAACTTTTTATTCAGCAGCTCTCCCGTTTCCAATTTCAGACATCTGGTTGCTAGGGTCCAAATTACCCTAACAACCATGCATTGATTTAAATAAGAGACTGGAATATAAATAGGAGAGACCTGAATAGATAAATGAGTCATTAAAAAGTAGCAATAACAGTAAATTTGTAGCCTTACAGAGCATTTGTTATTTAGATGGGACCAGTGACCCCCATTTGAAAATGAAAACCAATTTAAAAGTTGCTTAGAATTGGCCATTATATAGTGGATAATGTACCCCCTACTGTAATTTATAAAGATATTATAAGTCACCAAGGAGTTATGTGACCATATAAAAGCACGAGGCCGCAGGCCGAGTGCTTTTATACAGGTCACATAACTCCGAGGTGACTTCTGATATCTTTATAAATTTAAGTAGGGGGTACATTATGCATTATAATCTACATTTTGTGTGAAATGTCTCACTTTAATGTATGGCTTTCATGTATGTTCTTCAAAATGCTACAATGTGTTGTGTTTATTTTTGTGTCTGCTAAATTTGTGTTTGTTCCCCCTGTGTGTGTTCACCTTATTTAATTTTGTTTCTTGAGTTTCCCTGTAGTTCTGTTTGTACCTTTATTTGTATTTCTTCCAGTTGTGTTCTGCTTATTTTTGACCCCTTTACAGAGTATAATGTACCTGCACTGTCCCACCCCTATTACTTTAAACAAACTCAGTTTTCCTACATCACCACCCAAATACTGTGCAGAACATTGCAGGCATCTCCTCTGTGCGCATCTTACCCCTCCTTGGTAGTAGCCGCCTCCTGGATGCTGACCGCCATTGTTGCACAGAATCAGACAGCCTGCAGAGAGGTTACACTGTAAAGCTGGCCATAGATGCAAAGATCCGATCGTACCAATCATCGTACCATCGGACTTTCCCATCTCCCGACCCGCCACTAACCATTCAGATCAAAGTCTTACCAGTCAGATTAGTAAAAGAACAGATCAGCAATGTTCTGCCCCTGACAGCAATCGTACGATATCTATGTCCAACCAAAGCTAGTGACAGTCTCCCACTGAAAATCGCACGATCGGCAATACACGCAGAGATATTATCGGCAGCCGACAGAAATTTTCTAACCTGTCCGATCGACCAAACGACCGATCTCCGCCGGATGAAAAATTGTCGGGACTCTCCACACACGTTCCGAAAATCATACGAATCCTCAATTCGTACGATCAGATCTTTGCGTCTATGGCCAGCTTAAGAGCGGCCACTCCCAGCGCTCTGCCTCTTGGTTGGCGGGGACGGCATCCGGAATGTGTGTGAGGTGCCCTACTGACCTGGATCTGTGCAACGGCTCCACACACACACACGGGGAGAGGCCGCACCCTGAGTTGCAGTTGCAAAAACTCTTGCGAAACCGGAAACGAAGGAGCAGGGAGAAAGACTAAGGGGCCGATGCTGAGAGTCAGAGGGACAGAAGCGAAGTATGTGAATTAAGACCGCTCCTGTGCCTGAAAGTAAGATGGGAGGGGAGATGAGTGGAGGGAAAGCAGCATGGAGGGAGTTGCAGTGCAGGTGATGTCTCTGTCTTATAAACGGCGCGTTCTGACGTCAGAACGCGCCGTTTATAAGGATATAATTTACAGTCTGGTCCCATAGGAAAATGACCAGACTGTAGATTATATTACTATATACTATATATATACTAAAAGTTAACTTAAAAGTTACATGTAAAAAGGACATGTAAAATTGAGGTTTCACTGTATTATAATGATATAAGGGATAAGGTACCCCCTACTGTAAATGACAAGGATATTAGAAATCACTGAGGGATTCTGTGACCATATAAAGGCACAAGGCTGCAGGCTGAGTTATACAGGGAACTCTTTTTTTTTTTTGTAACTTATATTTTTATTTGTTTTCTCAAAAGAAAAAAAAAGTACAATCACAGTGAAAGATACACATGCCATAGAGTGGATAAAGTGCAAACATACATTTCTGCAGTATCAATAAGACATAATGAAAGAAGCACCGAACAATATGTGTTGTGCTTTACTCCCCTCACGTAATTCCTTCCAAACAGCATGTGACTAATAGGATTAAATTTAAGAGCTTTCCAGCCCAAGAACCAGAGTAAGATTAGTAAAGAACATTCATAACGTAACAGGCACTGTCATGACCATGATGTTTAGCAGAAGTAGTGAGTGAAGGCATGAGTGAGAACATTATACACTATTGTTTATAAGTAAGCCAAACAGCAAGGTCAACGCAGTGACCAGGAACAGTAGTAACAAAATAAAATAAAACTAAATGAAGTAAAATAAAGTAAAAGAAAATAAAATGAAATAATAATCATAAAATAGTAGTCGTAACATAGTAGTCGTAACCATACAGATCATTAACCGTGAACCGGTGGCACCAGTATTATCAATATCAATGAAGGCACCTAGAACTGCACTATAGTTGGACTGAATCAGTTGAAAGTAGTACCCAGGCTGACCAGACTTTCAGAAAACTGGGAATAGTGTTCTTAATATATGCAATCCTATATTCAAAATCTTTATTACCATCTACTTTCCGATAAATTTCCCGTAGGGAAGGAGGGTTAGGCGTTTTCCATTTAGCTGCAATAGATATTCTAGCAATCGTAAGTACATGATTGAGCAGTTTTTGTTGAGCTGTAGTAAGCCCTAAAACCGGTTTGCCCAATAAGAATGTAAGAACATCCTTCTGTACGTTCTCATGCGTGAACCGTCTTACAAGGCCTAAGATTTCATCCCAAAACGGTCGGATCAGTACACAGTCCCAGAATATGTGATGAACATCTCCTAGGGCTTCGCCACATCTCCAACATAAATTAGAAACCCCAGGAAATGTTTTGTGCAACCGCACTGGGGTTAAGTACCAATGCATCAATATTTTATAGATATTCTCCTTCTGCTTGGTACAAGTTACACTACGTTTAGCATTATTCCAGATAGATTCCCAATCTTCCTGGGTAATTTCCACATTTAGTGCCTTGTCCCACTTGACCATATAAGAATGTTTGTAGTCACAGATACCAAAGGGGTCATTAACCATAGCATAAATTTTGGATATTAGTTTCTTTTGGGGAAGGCCTTTAGAAGCTAATTGTTCGAAAGCAGTAGGTAGATTATTCTTAAAATATTGAGCGAATGGTGTCACATAATGCCTAATCTGGAAATACATAAACCAATGCAACTGCTTACTCGGAAGTTTCAATTTAAGATCATCATAGTTAAGCATAATCTTCAGAGAAGTGTCCAAAACATCCCTGACTTTAAACAGAGAAGTGACCTCCCCAAAGCTATTAAAAGGAGCAGAAATGGCTGGGGGAAATAGGGGATTTCCCGAAAGTGCCAATAATGGAGAATAAGGAGAGCATAGTTTAGATTTCAGTTTCGTTCTATTCCAGATTGCTAATGTCAATCGTGTTGCATTAAGCATTGGTATCTCTAATTTAGGAATTTTCAGAGGCACCCAGAACCAAGCATTGGGATGATACGGTTGAAACAAAGCATTCTCCACTTTCACCCAAATAAGATCTGAGGACCAGAATGTCCACGCTAACACTTGTCGTAATTGGGCTGCCTCATAGTATTTCTGCAATATAGGCAAACCTAGCCCTCCCTGGCGCGTTGACGTTCCCAAGGTATGTTTATTAATACGATGGGCCCTACCGCCCCATACAAATTTATGGAAAGCAATTTGCAAATCCCGGAAAAAAGAAATGGGGATGTCTATTGGCAAAGTTTCAAAAAGATAAAGAAATTTAGGGAGTACAGTCATTTTGATGGAGGCTATTTTGCCAAACCATGAGATAGCCATATTTGCCCATTTCTGCAAGTTCCCTTTAATCACCCGAGCAAGTGGGACAAAATTTTGCTTAGAAAGGTCCACAAACCGAGGAGTAATTTTAGTACCCAGATATGTAATATAGTCCGTTTTCCATTTATAAGTGTAAGTAGATCGTAGAGTCAAGCTCATAGCATTAGGGATATGTATAGGTAAAGCTTCAGTTTTTGTCATATTGATTTTATAATGAGAGATTGCACTATATTTATCTAAAAGCTCATGAAGAGCTCTAAGGGAGCTTTGCGGTGTGGTAAGGGTCAAAATAACATCATCTGCATATAGTGCTACCTTAAGATGTTCAGCACCTATTCGCAGTCCATTAATATCTGGGTTAGCCCTAATACTGGCTGCCAAGGGTTCTATGCTTAAAGCATAGAGCAAGGGGGACAAAGGGCATCCCTGTCGTGTGCCATTGGAAATCACTATAGGGCGAGAGAGTTGTCCAGGGAGTTTGAGGTATGCAGTAGGTTTAGAGTATAATAGTCCCAGGGCTGTCAGGTAGGGACCTTGTAATTTTAAATGTCGCAAAAGAGCGAACATATACGACCAGTCCAGGCGATCAAAGGCCCTTTCGGCGTCCAAACTAAGTATCAAGGCCGGATTGCCTCGTCTTTGTAAAAGCTCAATAGAATTTATTATGCGCCTCATGTTATCTCCAGATTGACGTCCCTGAATGAACCCAACCTGATCTCCATGGATCAGTTTAGGAAGTATTGGGGCTAGCCGATTCGCTAGGATCTTTGTGAAAATTTTTAAATCAGAATTTAAGAGAGCAATTGGCCTATAACTGGAACAACTCGTTAAGTCCTTGCCTTCTTTCGGTATTAAAGAGAGGTAAGACGTAAGGTCGGAGTGTGGAATGGGCATACCCTGCAAATAACCATTAAAAATTTGGACCAAATAAGGGGATAAAATATGCTGATAACGTTTATAATATTGGTATGGGTAACCATCAGGCCCAGGTGTTTTACCATTCGGAAAAGTTTTCAGAGTGGTGGTGACCTCCTCTAAGGTGATTTCCTGATTCAAAATCTCTAGATCTGCATCCTGAAACACAGGTAAGTTAGCTTTAACAAAAAAATCATTCAACTGAGGTAATGCAGTCACATCAGTGTTTGGCAAGTTATATAAGGCAGTATAATACACATAAAATTGTTCTGCAATTTGATCAGAGCTATATAACAGTTGACCCGTCGAGGATCGAATAGCTCTAATGGTGGATTGCATTTTTTGATCTCTCAGCTTTCTCGCTAGAAGGGTATGCTGTTTATTACCCATCTCATACATCTTTTGCCTAGTCCAGATTAAAGCCTTATCCACCTCCTGAAGTTGGTAAGTTTTAAGTTCTCCGCGTTTCGCAAGAATTTCTAATAGTAACTGATCTGAAGTAGATAGGTTATATTGAGATTCCAATAATTTGAGCTGATGTGTGAGCTCTTGCAATTTCTGTCTCTGGGCTCATTTTTTAGCTGAGGAAATAGCAATCAGGGTACCCCTAATAGATGCTTTGTGGGCTTCCCATAGAGTAGCTATGGAATCTACCGAGCCATTATTTAACACAAAAAATTCGTTCAATGAGTTTTCAACAGTTTTACATGTGTCGCTATCGTTCAGTAAAGTCTCATTGAGCCTCCAATGCGGAGTCCTACTCGGACAGCTTAGTAAATTTAAGGAAAGTTGGATTGGGGCATGATCTGACCATGTAATAGAGGCAATGTCAGATGCATAAGATGTGCTAAGACAGGGCTGAGAGACCAAAAAATAATCCAAGCGTACTGTACGTGCACCTTATGAACAGCAGAATAGAAACTAAACCGTCTCGCTCTCGGATGTTCTATACGCCAGACATCATACAATGAAACCTGATTAAATAATTGGCGTGCTGCCCTGGAGAGGACGTGGGCTGAGGAATCAGAGGACGGATGAGATCTATCTTCCTGTTGTGATAAGGGGACATTAAAATCCCCGCCAATGACCACATGCGGAGAATTGTAAGCAGTCAATTTGGCAAAGACTTTTTTAAGAAATTTAACTTGACCTTTATTCGGAGAGTAAACATTCCCTAGTATTATCGATTTACCCCCTAATACACCTTCTAACAAAAGATAATGACCTTTGGGATCACAGATCGTTATACAGGGAACTCTTGAGTATCACTCATGTATTATAAGGGATAATGTACCCCCTAATGTAAATGATAAAGATATTAGAAGTCACTGGGGGCCATATAAAGACACAAGCTTGCAGGCTGTTATACAGGGAACTCTGAGTATGTATTATAATATCAATTATAAGGATATATATAAATGATTAAAGACACAAGGCTTCAGGCTGAGTACCACTCATGTATTATAAAATATACTATTCAGGCCTGGTCAAGCACTAGAGTGGGAAAAATTCCTTCCTGACTCCAAAATGGCAATGGGACCAGTCCCTGGATCAACTTTTACTATGAGCTATCTTCCTTAACCCTGTATTCTCTCACTTGCTAAACACCATCCAACCCCTTCTTGAAGCTTATAGTATGCATGGCATACCTTGTTATTCAATGGCCTCTTCTCCATTCTATTCTGTCCTTGCTCAATCTTCCACTTTTCCTCTTTACTTGTTCACTTCATTTAAATGACTACTTCTCCTTTTTTGCCAGTTTTCCACCTACCCACCTTTAATAATTTAACATTTTTTTCTTCATATTTTGTTCTTGTTCCCATCTTCTCTGTCGCCCTTCTGTACACTTTTTCTCTTCTGCTTTCCACAACTATTCCATTTTATTTATCTACCTCTCTTTCTGTACTTGCCTTTTTTAATATACCTCCTTTGCCATTTGCTGCTGTTTTCATTTTTTCTCCATTTCTTCCCCAGTAGTCACTTTTTTGATCTAGTTCTCTTTATGCATTCCCAAACTGGCAACAACACTTTTAGACACACACAGTCACACGCAGACTTAGGCACACATACACGCACAGACTCAGGCACACACACTCAGACATACACAAGAATACATACACACAAACATACACATCACGGACACACATTTCACAGAAGCCAGTAAAACAGCAGACCATTATTTCAGAGTTAACAGACACTTACATAGAGCTCTGTAGCCTTATCACATCTTTAACCTAAATAAACAAATAGTGCCTTGCCTTTGCAGCCATTCAGTTAGTCCTGCATGCCAAATGCCCACATGAGTTACAGATAGAAGAGGACTGCTGTAATACAAGGAGCATGGAGGGGCAGCAGCTGACCATATCTTTGTACTCCTTGCTGCTGCTGCGTCGCTCTCATGCTCTCATGAATCTACATGCAGTCATGCAGGCACAGTGTAGGCCAGCCACTAGCATCACAAGGTCCTATGCTCTGACCATGTTACATTGCTCATGTGAAGTCGGAACACAGCTATGGGCAGACGTGACCAACCAGCAATTACCTAGAACTGCTGCAAGTTAGTGAAACGTGCACCGGTCAGCTATGGGGACGCCTTCCGATCACTCTGGTCCGGTGCTCTAAATAAACAAGAGTGTGATCCTAGGGGCCCACAAAGTGAGCTGCCGGGGGGCCCTGAAGGGGTGCGGGCCCTGGCCCAATTGCACTCCCTGCTCCCCCGGTAGTTCCGCCACTGGTTTGGAGAGAGCTGGTGATTTTGAGAGAGAGCTTGTGATTTTGACTTGCCCAGGCCCTTCTGGGTCTGGGGAGGTTGATTTCTCAGCTGTTTTTGCGGCTTTATAGCCTTTACTTTTCATTTTTCGTTTTTAATTATTTATTTTGGAAATGGGTAAGAAGTTCCCCCAACAGAGGAAGCTGGGGCAATGAATACCCGAGCAAGGCTGGGATCCAGCAGGCGTGCAGTGAGCCAGAAAGCTGTGGTTAGTGCAGAAAAGAAAATGGCTGCTTCTCTAAAGAAAGTGAACAAGAAAGGGAAAGTTTTGCTAAAGGAGGAGGAGGTGGAGGAGTTGTCTGTGGAGAGTGAGGAGGAAGAAAAGCTGGATGAGGTCCCTGAGTCAAGTCTGTCTGGTTTTGCGGCATCTGAGCCCCCTGTGCAATGTGTTGCAGAACTACAAGTCTCTGTATCTGGAGCTTCAGCAAAGGTTGGTGAATCCCAAGCTACCTGTGTCCCAGAGAGCACCCCCCAAGGAACAAGCAGGTCCCAGCAAAGAATCAAGGAACCCCCCTCACAAATGGCACCAACTGCTGCTGCTTCACCAGAGGGAGGAATGGAGGCAAGCATGGACTGTGGCTATCTGGCAGAGACTGTGGCTTTACAGGTGCTGGAGGAGAAATCTGCAGGTAACAAACAAACTAACTTTTCCTTAATTGCCTGTGTGGGGGAGGGGGTTTCCACTACTGAGACTGTAGCTGCTACAGACTGTGTCTCTAAAGACTTTTCTGTAAATCAGGAGGAAATTGTTCAAGCTTTAACCCTTTCCCTGCCAGCCATTTTGTCCTAGATGCGAACATCTACTGCCAAACAGTTTTTAGATATTTTGCACTCTTTCACTATAAGGGCCTTTCCTGGGGCGGCCTTTTAGTTTACCCAGGAAAACAATATATTGTTTTTTTCAGGACAACCTGAACTTTCAAAATATGCAAGAATTTTGGTGTAATTCTACTTCTGTAAAAAAATATAGGCTTCTAAGTGTCCAATAAAATGAAAAAAAACATGTTTCACAAAGAACAATCACATATATCAGAAACATAATTTAATTTATGTATGAGAACACAGCTGATTTGGAAAGGTCTATGTCTCCTGAACGCGGCAATACCAAATATGGAGATTTCTCACTTGTATAGATCAAAATCTACAAGCAGTACACTACCAAATTTCCAAAGCACCGCTCCCCATACGGCATACTTCTGATTTCAAGGCCAAACATTCCACTAACAGAAGGTTTACCCTAGAAACTACTCATTATTAGAAAGAACAGATTCCGGTGAATCAAAAATGGGTAAACATATCGTTGTACTCCAAACTACCAATTTGCAATTGTTTCCTAAAGTTATAATGTTTTATAGAAATTGGTGAATTTTTTGAAAAATGACCTCAAAGCTTCCAATCTACAGAATCATATCTCCCACACATCATTAGGTATCAATGTAAAACACCCCAAATATGAAAGCCTGGGGTCCACTGAACAGTTTGATGCCCAATATGTATAGGTGTACCCAAGCATGTGGCATATAGGGGCCCTAAAATGTAGACACCTCATTTGAGCTATCAGTTTACATCATTTTGAGGGCGGCAAATGTAGGAAAAATTAAGTTCACTCCAGAAAACCATATATTTTCGGAAAGTACACATTCCCACAAATCTCAATTGGGTATGCATGTCTTTGTACTACAAAGTACGAAGCCGCAAACCACTCCTAAATTTGGTGATTTTGGTGACATTTCCAAAAATCACCTCAAAATTTCTACCCTGCAGCATCGTATTACCCACATACTTTTAGGTATCAAGAGAAATCACCCCAAATATGAAAGCCTAGGGTCCTCTGAACAGTTTGATGCACAATATGTATAGGTGTACCCAAGCACGTGGCATATAGAGGCCCCAAAAGGAAGACCCCCATATGGTCTGTCATTTTAGGTACTGCAAAATCAACACATTTACATTGTTTTGGGGGGGGGCAAAGGCAGAAAAAAGTAATTTCACCCCAGAAAACCATATATTTTCAGAAAGTACTCATTCCACAAATCTAAATTGGGTATGCATGTCTTTGTACTCCAAAGTACCAAGCCGCAAACCATTCCTAAATTTGGTGATTTTGGTGACATTTCCAAAAATCACCTCAAAATTTCTACCCTGCAGCATCGTATTACCTACATACTTTTAGGTATCAAGAGAAATCACCCCAAATATGAAAGCCTAGGGGCCTCTGAACAGTTTGATGCCCAATATGTATAGGTGTACCCAAGCATGTGGCATATACTGGCCCCAAAATGAAGACCCCCATATAGTCTGTCATTTCAGGTACTGCAAAATCAACACATTTACATAGTTTTGGAGGGGGCAAAGGTAGAAAAAAGTAAGTTCACCCCAGAAAACCATATATTTTTGGAAATTACACATTCCCGCGAATCCAAATTGGGTATGCATGTCTTTGTACTCCAAAGTACCAAGTCGCAAGCCTTTCCTAAATTTGGCGATAAAAGCAACGGTTTTTACATTACTGAAAATCGCCTAAAAATATTGCAAATGGCTGCATTTATCTCACCCAACTTCTTACATACAATTGTATAACACCATAAATACTGATGCCAAGGGTCTACTGAACAGTTTTATGCCCAATATGCATTGATATCCCAAGGCAGCTGGCATGTGCGGACCCCAAATGTAAATAGTGCAAATGAGTTTGCTCTGCTGCCGATTCGCCTTCTGTAAACATAGACTCTTGACTTCATATTATGTGCCTCAAGACCCTCCTAACAGCAAAGACCCCCCAAAACCATATGTTTTTGGAAAGTACACATTCTGACGAAACAAACCAAGATAAAGATGTCTTTCTACAGCAAAGTACCAAACTGCAAAGCTTTTCTAAACATAGAGATTTTTACATTTCTGAAAATCGCCTAAAAATGTAGCAGTTTGCCTCATTTATCGCACACAATGTTTTACGTACAAAGAAAAATCGCCCTAAATATGGATGTCAGAGTTCTACTGAATAGTTTGATGCCCAATATGCATAGATTTACCAAAGTATGTGGTGTGTACGGCCCCAAATGAAAAACGTGCATATGATTTTTCACGCTGGCCAACTAAGCTGCTGAAAAGAGAGCCCCAACTGTGCGTTATGTGCCGTAAGACCCCCAAACTGTAAAAAGACCCCAGAAAACCATATGTTTTTGGAAAGCATATATTCTGACGGATCAATCTAAGTAAAATATATCTTTCTATACCAAAGCACCAAACAGCAAAACTATACTAAAGATACATAAGGAACAATAATGCAGGGATAAAATTGCAATAAAACCACAAAAATTGTGCAAATCAATGAAATAACAAAATAACTGCACCGACAGCGTAATTAGTGGCCGAAATCGATTATCCAATAGTCACGCTGCTGAAATAAACAGTTTTTAGGGGTAAAAAAAACACAAATTGGTGAAATGAAAAAGTAAAAAAAATAAAATGTGTATACATGTGTGTACACTTCCAAGAATTGTGTGACAGTGTATAAGTGTGTAGAAGTGTGTATACAAGTCCATATAAGTGTATATAAATGCATAAAAGTGCATATAAGTGTAAAATGAACTTTTTTTTCTAAAATGTGTGTGTATGTGTGTATAATGTAGGTAAGTGTATGTAAGTGTGTTAAATAAAGGCCACTTACCATTTCTGGGTGATCTGAGAGCTGGAGAAGAAATCTATCTGCAGAGTCACAGCAAGCAGGAAGTGTGTGGGCGTCGCTGGAACACGAGGTAAGCAGGAGCAGTGCAGCAAGGCAGACACGCGATTTGCTGTGCCTGCCTCTTTTAGGTCGCCTAATCCTGTCGCAGGACCAACATGACAGCCCCCCAGCCTCGTTGCCCAGGGGGCTGTCAATGCTGCTAAAGCCGCTGATGCAGAGTACAGCATGTTAAACTGCAAGCACGTACAAGGTTGGAGATATGTGGGACGTAATTTGGTGAAAGAGTCTATGGGGCAAATTCACTAAGCACCGAAGCGCCGAACGCTAGCGTTAATTCGCTAGCGTTTGGCATTTTCGTTACTGCGCAAATTCACTAACGAACGCTGGTGTAGTTTCGCTAGTGTTACTTCGCACCCTTACGCTTGGCGAATTTTCGCTAGTGACGTAACTACGCAAATTCACTAACTTGCGCAGTGTATTGAACGTTACCTTTTACGCTAGACTTCCTTCGCCACCTCAGACCTGGCGAAGCGCAATAGAGTAGATAGGGATTGTTTGAAAAAAAGTCAAAAATTTTTTCTAAGTCCCAAAAAACGCTGGCATGTTTTCTACATTATGGGTGATAGGCTGAAAAAGATCGAAAACATTTTTGGGGCTCCCCTCCTTCCCCCCTACATTTCCTGACTCATGGCAACTTACCTAGACAGTGGGCACATCTGTAGAACAAAATTAAATTTTTACTTGATGATTTGAAGGTTTTCTAGGCATTTGTAGTGCTGATATGTATTCCTCCATTGAAATTTGAATTTGGCGCCGTATGCAAATTAGCCTTCGCTAGCGTAACTTCGCTTTACATAGCGAATCAACGCTAGTGCAAGTTCACAACCTTACGCTACCCCTGAGCGCAACTTCGGATTTTAGTGAATTTGCGGAGCGTTGGCGAAACTACGCCTGGCGAAGTGTGGCGAAGTTGCGCCTGGCGCAACTTCGAATCTTAGTGAATTTGCCCCTATGGGTTTCACTACTAATGATGTCAATGGTTTTCTAGATATCTCTGTTACTGAATATGATCTCAGCTTTAAACTGTCCCAGGGGGTGGATAGGTTTTGGGCTCTTTATGACCAAAGGAAAAGCACAAAAGAATGGGAAAATTTTAAGGCAATCCCAATCTCACGTCCTGAAACCAAAAATGTAACCATTATTTTCAAACATGCATCAGTCACCCCTGAGGATATCCTTGTTTCGTTAAAGAGACAGTGCACAGTACTAACCCCTCTCACCAAGATCTATAATGAGGAAGGTTTTTGGGCGGGAGGATGGAAAGCCCAAGTGAAACTAGAGGTCCATCACAATGTCCCCAGGTACCTCCCTAACTCATTTTTCATAGGAAGAGAAAGGGGGGTTTGTTTTTACCCAGGCCAACCTCGCCAATGCTTTAAGTGTGGGTCAAACAGACACTTGGCCATTAACTGTGAAGCCAAGGTGTGTGCTCTGTGTGGTGCTATGGGCCATACCAGCAACTTATGTAATGATGTCAGGTGCAACTTATGTAATGCTCTGGGTCAGACACACAGGGAGTGCCCCAATGCTTGGCATAACATTGTCAGGGATTGCCCTAATTTGGAGCAGGAATTTCAGGAGGAGGAGGATCGGGAGGAGGGGAGGGAGCATGAGGAAGATATGGAGATAGATACCAGGTTGGAAGGAGTAGTGTAGCCTGCAGTCCCTCAGGAAACTAGGGGGAAGGAAAGGAAGGAGAAGGAGAAAGAGACAGAGAAGGAGGGCTGGACTGTGGTAGGAGCAAAGGGGAATAAACAGCAGGGAAAGATGGTTGCTAAGGCAGGCGTAAGCACATCAAACAGATTTACCCTCCCAGGTGGGAAGAGTTGGTGGGAGATGGCAGAGGAGGAGGAGGAAGAAGTAAGGCAGATAGAGAGGGAAGAAAGGGACAGAGAAGAGAAGAAAAAGAAATGGTGAAAAGCAAAAGAAGGAAGAACATCTCCACAACCCGAGGCAGGCCAGACTTTAATCCCAGAAGTACTAGAAGTTACTGGGGAAGAGCAGGGGAAAAAGAGGAAGGAGAGAGACTCTGGGGAGGGAGTTTCCTTTGAGGAGGAGTTTATGGTTTTTGTAGAAGGGGATGAATCTCAGGGGATGAAGGTTAAGAGATGTGGGGAAGAAGGGGAAGAGTCTGCAGCAAAACTCCCTAAAACATGATGAGTTCCCCAATTTCTTTTTGTACCCTTAATGTGAGAAGCATTAGGTCTCCCAAGGCATGATTTGTAGCTTTTGAGATTCTATTTTCATTGGTGGTAGATATTATTTTTATTCAGGAGACTCGCCTAACTAATAGGTAAGATATCTACAATGCAAAGAGAGACTGGCAGAAAGGGCCCTTTTTGGTCCATAGCAGAGGAACAGGCGGGAGGAGTGGGGATTCTATTTAATGGTGACAGGCACATTGAAGTTAAGAGGTTGGTGGAGGTTAAAATGGGCAGGTGTATTTTACTTGATATTAAGATAGAAGGGGAAGATCTAAGATTAATATGTATGGGCCCCAATCAGTGGAACTCATAAGAGGAATGAGACAATATTTGCATACCTCAATGCCAATCATCCTAGCAGGGGATTTCAACCAAGTTACAGGGCCAGAGGATAGATCTGGTATGTATAGAAACTATGAGGGTGCATTTCTCAATGAGGTGGTTCAAACAGCAGGGTTGGTGGATGTGGCTACTGAAGGGGGTAGGAAGACCAAGCACACGTATTTCTGTGGCTCCCGTAGTAGTAGAATTGACAAGATTTATATTAAGGCTGGTGGACCTTTTTCAGGGGTTAAGGAGATTGAAGTGGGGTTTTCTGACCACTTGGTTCTTTTTTTTGAATAAGGGATATCAGATAGTCTGGGGGTTGGTAAAGGTCTGTGGAGGTTGGGGTCAGAAATACTAAAGCATGAGGAACAAAAACACTTTTGTGAGTTTGTTGTACAAAACATTCTGTCAACAATGATTTTTTATGATTCAACAACACAGTGGTGGGAAGAGGCCAAGAGGTCATTTTGGGCTTTCTTTAAGTCCCTATCTGTTAAAAGGGAGGGAAATAGACAATGGCAGTACCAGTGCTTGAGAAAGAAGCTGGAGTCCTATATTTCGGAATGGGGTGTGGGGGAAAAAGTTACCCAGTTAAAGAAACAAATGAAGCAGTATCAGTACAACCGCCAAAGGTCACTGGTTCTTGAGAGGGATTCTGGGACAAAAATTTCCCCAGATCCTTTTAGGAACTGTAAAGAGTCAGTTAAAAGGAAACTGGTGAGGGGTCTCATTGACTTTCAGGGTAAAGAGCAAAAGACAAGGGAGGGAATACTGGAGGTCGTGAGATCCTACTATGCTGCTTTGTTTGGGGAGAGAACTTTGGAGAGGGAAAGAATGACCACTTTCTTAGAGATGACCCCAGGGCCTCACAAAAATAATTTGGATTTTTCCCCCTTGACTGCTAAAATCACGGAGGAGGAGGTAAAGTTGGCGATAGAGAGTCTGCAGAATAAGAAAGCTCCAGGTCCTGATGGCTTAACATCAGAATTCTATAAGGTCTTTAAAGATCTGTTAGCTCCGGCACTTGTTGAGGTGTTTAACTATTGTTTAGAGGAAGGAGACCTCCCGCCATCTATGCAGTTTTCCTCTTTGATTTTGTTGTCAAAAGGTAAGGATGAGAAGCATATTGAGAATGGAGGCTGATTGCCCTGCTCAATACAGATATAAAGATTCTCGCCAAGGTTATTTTCTTTTGTTTAAGTTTATTTTCAAGCACTTTATTTTCTGATTGTCAGTTCTGCATGGTGAAGGGGCGGAGCATTTTTGGAGCTGTCTTTACCATTAGAGAGGCTCTGGAATTATGCAAAACTCATAGGTGGGGGAAATACTTTCTGTGTTTAGATCAGTCAAAAACCTTTGATAGGGTGAATCACCAGTACCTATGGGCTGTTTTGTCTAAATACGGTATCCCAGGTCATTTCATTAGTTGGATATAAGTTTTGTACAAAGGGGCGAGAAGCTTCCCACTAATTAACGGTTGGCAGGGTGAAGACTTCCAGGTTGGGGCAGGAGTAAGACAGGGGTGCCCTCTATAGCAAGTCCTTTGCTGTATGCATTTGCGTTAGATCCATTTTTTAGGTTGCTGCAGGGAGGTAACTTGGAGGGTATCTGTGCACCCAGTGGTCAGCGACCTGAGGTTGGTGGCCTATGCGGATGATGTGACAGTGGTTATCTCAAAGAATGAAGAGGTGGAGAGAGTCTCCTGTTACATCAGAAGCTACTCAGAGGCCTCCTGGTCAATAGTGAAAAGTCGGAAGCTTTGTGGAGTTTGGAGGATGAGCCCAGTTTTGAGTTAAGAACCTTCCCTGTTGCCTCCTCTGAAGTCAAAATACTAGGGGTTAAATTTGGGAGGGAAGATAATGGCAGGCTAAATTGGGAAGAGAAGTTGGATACCGGTTTGGCAAAAGTTGGAAAGGATGGGAGCTGACCTATAGAGAAAGAGTTAACCTTATCAAGACTTTTCTGATCCCGTTGTTTTTGTATGTGTCCTGTGTGTTCCCTTTGCCAGAATCTTTCTATGCACGAGTCTATAGCTTATTCTTCCAGATGATCTGGGGGAATAGGCTAAACCCATTCAAAAGAGGGGTAACGTTCCTGCAGAGGAAAGAGGGAGGTTTGGGGATGGTCTGTCCTGTGACCTTCTTTGGTGTCATGTTCCTAAAGTTTATCTTTGGGGGTCTGAGTCAAGGAACAAGCTACCTGTGGGTACGTTGTATCAGGTCTTGGGCATCGTCTTTTATCATGGACTGGCTGCAGGGCGGTAGGGCGAAAGAGGTCCGTGTAAGACAGAGCTATTTCCCACCACACATTGCCCATGCCCTTAAGCTGATAAAGAGGTGGGGCATTGGGGCAGCAGAAATAACATCAACTCCGAGGAAGCAAATCTATGCCAGGGTACTAACTACTACTACTAACTACTTCTTTACTGTCCCACTGGCTATAAGGGACTGTACCAGAAAAACCCTGGAGGAGATGCTTAAATATTTAAACAGCGTGAGACTTTCCCCAAAACTGTTTGATAACTCCTGGCTGACACTGCAGGGCAAGTTGCATGTGCGGGGCAACATGAAATATCTAAGTCATGTAAGAAAAAAGTGTCCCTGCGGGTGTGGGGTGGAGGAGAGTCGAGCACTTTTCGGTGGATTGTTCGGTGTCAAACAGTTTATATGAGGGTGTGCTGAAAGTGTTGGGTATTTATAATATATGTGCTAATGACTATGCAGAAAGAGCCTATGGGATCATTCATAGGAAGCACTGCTTTAACCAAGCGACTGTATTTATTATACTGTCAGTCATTCGATATCATCTGGGGTCTATCCGATGTATGGAGATAAATGAAGGAGAGCAATTCCGCACACCAGGACGTTAGTTAAAATCAAAAATCTTTATTTAGCCATGTTAAAAGTACACGCTGTGTCTTAGCTTGACGCGTTTCGGGCTCAGCTGCCCTTAATCATAAGCATAAAGAAAAGTAAGAATCTCAACTTAAATAGCTAATGCCCACAGTGACTCCTGGTGGTCAAAGCAGGGTAATAAGTTACAAAACATTTAAAAAGTATCCATTAAGTGCAACATAGTACAATTGTGATACATATAAGAGATACATTATGATTAGCCACTCAAATTACTCAAGTAAAATAGGAAATATCAAATCTAGTGTTTAATCCCTCTGGATTGCGTGTATGTAGGGTTAGAATCCAAAAAACTTCACGATTGTTTAATAAGAGAAGTGGATCGCCACCCCTTATGGGCATAGGTACTCTTTCTATTATTTTCACTCCCAGGTCCTGCGTGCCGCGTTTGCTACAAAGTTTGAAGTGTTTGCCAATAGGGGATTTTGTATCCCCTTTCTCTATGGCAAGTAAATGTTCCCTTATTCTATCTTTAAGGGGGCGAATTGTGCGTCCAACATATTGTTTCTTGCAGGACTTACACTCCAACAAGTATATAACCCTGTTACTACAGCAATTATTGTAAGTTGAATTACTGAAAACTTTTCCTGTGATGTTTGATTTAAAATTTGTGCTTATGGAAATAACCAGACATGTTTTACAGGGATATTTTCCACATTTATATGTACCCTTTGTTGTTAACCAAGTGTTGGCCAAAGGGGAATCTCGGTTGCTAACCATGCTCGGCGAAAGCCTATTCCCCAGGGTGGGAGATCGTCTCGAAATCATTTTGATTTGGTCATCATTAAGTATTTTCTTCATAATGGGATCATTAAAAAGAACCGGAATACGTCTGCGTACAATCTTGCATATCTCATTGTATTCCATACTGTATTGAGTACTAAAATAAATAGGAACTTTGTTATTATTTTTAGATAATGGGGTGTTATTAACCTCAATTCTCAATTCTTCGTTTGGATTTTTATCAATATTGCGTTTGCTTTTGTTTCCATTTTTATTATTGTCACTTTTCTTAAAAAGGAGTTTTTGTTAACCCATAATTACTTTTACTTTGACGGGTCTTACTATCTCCAGAGACGAGGAGCGGCGATGGGTGCTGCTTTCTCACCTTCCTATGCGAATTTATACATGGGTTGGTGGGAAAGAATCCATGTTTTTGGCGACAGTAACCCTTTCAGCGATTCCATTGTTTGGTATGGTCGCTATATAGACGACCTCATATTCATTTGGTGTGGGTCCTCTATTAGACTTACCATGTTCTTAGAATATCTTAACGCCAATACTTTCAACTTGATTTTCACTATGAACCAAAATTCTACTCAAATTGAATTTTTGGATACTTTATTAATTGGATCTCCTGATACTGGTGAAATTGACTCCAAGGTCTACACTAAACCCACAGCAGGTAACACTATCCTTAGGGCTGACAGTTGTCATCCCAACCATACAAAGACCAGCATTCCCTTTAGTCAATTTCTACGCTTTAGACGGAACTGTTCAACACTTCAATTTTTTGATGAACAATCTATAACACTTAAGCAAAAACTAATAAATAGAGGCTATTCTGCTAATTTGGTGGAAATAGCCTATCAGAAGGCCCGAAGCAGGGATAGAGAAAACCTCCTTTTTAAGAAAAGTGACAATAATAAAAATGGAAAGAAAAGCAAACGCAATATTGATAAAAATCCAAACGAAGAATTGAGAATTGAGGTTAATAACACCCCATTATCTAAAAATAATAACAAAGTTCCTATTTATTTTAGTACTCAATACAGTATGGAATACAATGAGATATGCAAGATTGTACGCAGACGTATTCCGGTTCTTTTTAATGATCCCATTATGAAGAAAATACTTAATGATGACCAAATCAAAATGATTTCGAGACGATCTCCCACCCTGGGGAATAGGCTTTCGCCGAGCATGGTTAGCAACCGAGATTCCCCTTTGGCCAACACTTGGTTAACAACAAAGGGTACATATAAATGTGGAAAATATCCCTGTAAAACATGTCTGGTTATTTCCATAAGCACAAATTTTAAATCAAACATCACAGGAAAAGTTTTCAGTAATTCAACTTACAATAATTGCTGTAGTAACAGGGTTATATACTTGTTGGAGTGTAAGTCCTGCAAGAAACAATATGTTGGACGCACAATTCGCCCCCTTAAAGATAGAATAAGGGAACATTTACTTGCCATAGAGAAAGGGGATACAAAATCCCCTATTGGCAAACACTTCAAACTTTGTAGCAAACGCGGCACGCAGGACCTGGGAGTGAAAATAATAGAAAGAGTACCTATGCCCATAAGGGGTGGCGATCCACTTCTCTTATTAAACAATCGTGAAGTTTTTTGGATTCTAACCCTACATACACGCAATTCAGAGGGATTAAACACTAGATTTGATATTTCCTATTTTACTTGAGTAATTTGAGTGGCTAATCATAATGTATCTCTTATATGTATCACAATTGTACTATGTTGCACTTAATGGATACTTTTTAAATGTTTTGTAACTTATTACCCTGCTTTGACCACCAGGAGTCACTGTGGGCATTAGCTATTTAAGTTGAGATTCTTACTTTTCTTTATGCTTATGATTAAGGGCAGCTGAGCCCGAAACGCGTCAAGCTAAGACACAGCGTGTACTTTTAACATGGCTAAATAAAGATTTTTGATTTTAACTAACATCCTGGTGTGCGGAATTGCTCTCCTCCATTTATCTCCATTGTTCACGGCGTGGGACGCCGAACTTCCAGCACCCAACCTTGGATTTATGCCGGCTATCTCAAAATCAACTTGCGGTGAGTCGGAGCGGTTCTCGCTCTTTCAAATGTTATGAACTTTGTCCCATTTTTGATACCTGCTCGACCCGCATAACGAAAAACAAGATTGGACGCGACTATATGTCCTTTCTGAAAGGCATTTTACTGATTGTCAATTGCCGGCTTTAAATATTTGAACTAACACCATGTCTCAGAAGAGGTTACCGGCTCTATCTGACCCGGCTTCCAAAGATATTTATGCTTTACGGGATGTTGTGGATCGCACAAGCAATCTGTCATTAATTGAAACTGCTTTCTCAGAAATTTACACTCAGGATGATCCATCCATGCTAATTTCTACGAATTTTAAAGCATTGGAAAAACTGTTGTCCCAGGAGGCTTTCCTATGTTGGGATATAGCCACACTGGAAAAATATATTGGGGTTTCAAGAATCCCTAGAGGGCTTCGTATAAAAAAATTCCCCATGTTTGCCAGAGGTGACAATGACTTTGTTGCGAAATGGAATAGTGTTTTGAGCAAATGTTCCTTTGAATTAATGTCTCTAATCATTGATTACAAGAAAGATGTACTAATTGATTTACGGGAAGATATTAAATCGAAACAAACTGATTTATCATCCTGTGATAAGAATGTCTCCTTTATCCAATTGGACAAGGATTTAAAGCATTATCTTGATACATTAGAAAAATCAATCAGTGAAAAGAAAAAACGCAAATTTTTGCGAGACAAACAGGATTATGACAATGACTCTGTCTATGTTTGGCGCAGACCAAAATCAATTTTAAGAAACCGTAACAATTCCAAAAATGTTTCTTTTTCAAGTGGCTCGGACGATGACGCCTCATATGGGGTAGCAGATTTGGAGCCTTTTTCATTGCAGGAAAATCGACGGAGTCCGTCAGCAGACTTTGCTATAAGTACACCTGATCCCAGAAATCCAAAAAACTACGGATCCCAGATCCAAGGGCGGACAACTACGGATGGGGGAAAAAAGAAATCCAAATGGAAGCGACCCATATACGATCAGGGAAGACAAGAAGAGGGGGCAAGAAGCATAGGAGAAATGCGATATCAACTACGGGATGTTCGCCCCATGAGGGGGAGGAAATATTAAATGTAGTTAATCTCTCTTCTTTTCCCCTTTCAGTTCGACAACGGGACATTCTGAGTAGGGGCTTATCTTTTGCTCCGGACTGCCATTTCAATATCTTTAACACATTGATTGATGTAAACCGATTGGTAAGGAAATTGACTTTACGTAGGCATTTTTTTGATGATTCTCCTGATAATTTACAGCCAAATAATTTTGATACTATTCAGGAAACTAATGCTGATTTAACTTCTGATCCTCTTGAGGTATTTGACAATGTTTCTGAAACGAATCAATATGATGTAAATTTTTCTTATTTTTCTGACTTGAAGGGTCTCCAAAATTTGGAAGACTTAATGTCTGAAGGGAATTTACCAACAAGGAGCCTGTTAAACAAATATTTTTGGGTCTAAAACCAAATAGCACTTTTTATCCCATTAATTCACGCTGTCCTTCAATGGATGTTTTCCAAGACCTTATTGAACAAGATCTGTGGAAACTATCTAAATTTAAAGTTAATAATAGAAATGGGACAACCAATTTCAGTTCCCAAGACAAATTTATACTAAAACAACTTCATGAAAATGCTAATATCACCATACGCCAAGCAGATAAGGGAGGGGCTGTGGTGATATTAAATACTGCCGATTATATTTCAGAGGCGATACGCCAACTTTCGGATTGTGATACATACTTGAAGTTACCAAAAAATCCAATTGAAGGTTTTCACTCCGAGCTTGTTGCTTTAATTAGATTTGGAACATCAATGGGAGTGATTAATACTAGAGATATACCTTTCCTTATTCGAGACTTTCCCATTACCCCAATTTTTCATCATCTACCCAAAATTCACAAGTCTATAACCCGCCCACAGGGTAGACCCATTGTCTCCAGTATTGGTTCTCTTAATGAAGGCCTCTCCATTTGGCTTGATAAATGCTTCCAGCCCATTGTAAAAAATTTGAAATCTTATCTTAAAGACACTGGTCATTTACTATCGATTCTCAAAGACATAAAATGGTCTGATGATTTTACATGGGTCACTATGGATGTTCAATCACTATATTCGTCCATTCCCCATGATAAAGGGCTCGATAGCATTAATTATATTCTTGCCAAATCAGAATTATATTCACAGGATTGTGTAAATTTTCTGACCATGGCCTTGGAGTTTTTGTTAACCCATAATTACTTTTACTTTGACGGGTCTTACTATCTCCAGAGACGAGGAGCGGCGATGGGTGCTGCTTTCTCACCTTCCTATGCGAATTTATACATGGGTTGGTGGGAAAGAATCCATGTTTTTGGCGACAGTAACCCTTTCAGCGATTCCATTGTTTGGTATGGTCGCTATATAGACGACCTCATATTCATTTGGTGTGGGTCCTCTATTAGACTTACCATGTTCTTAGAATATCTTAACGCCAATACTTTCAACTTGATTTTCACTATGAACCAAAATTCTACTCAAATTGAATTTTTGGATACTTTATTAATTGGATCTCCTGATACTGGTGAAATTGACTCCAAGGTCTACACTAAACCCACAGCAGGTAACACTATCCTTAGGGCTGACAGTTGTCATCCCAACCATACAAAGACCAGCATTCCCTTTAGTCAATTTCTACGCTTTAGACGGAACTGTTCAACACTTCAATTTTTTGATGAACAATCTATAACACTTAAGCAAAAACTAATAAATAGAGGCTATTCTGCTAATTTGGTGGAAATAGCCTATCAGAAGGCCCGAAGCAGGGATAGAGAAAACCTCCTTTTTAAGAAAAGTGACAATAATAAAAATGGAAAGAAAAGCAAACGCAATATTGATAAAAATCCAAACGAAGAATTGAGAATTGAGGTTAATAACACCCCATTATCTAAAAATAATAACAAAGTTCCTATTTATTTTAGTACTCAATACAGTATGGAATACAATGAGATATGCAAGATTGTACGCAGACGTATTCCGGTTCTTTTTAATGATCCCATTATGAAGAAAATACTTAATGATGACCAAATCAAAATGATTTCGAGACGATCTCCCACCCTGGGGAATAGGCTTTCGCCGAGCATGGTTAGCAACCGAGATTCCCCTTTGGCCAACACTTGGTTAACAACAAAGGGTACATATAAATGTGGAAAATATCCCTGTAAAACATGTCTGGTTATTTCCATAAGCACAAATTTTAAATCAAACATCACAGGAAAAGTTTTCAGTAATTCAACTTACAATAATTGCTGTAGTAACAGGGTTATATACTTGTTGGAGTGTAAGTCCTGCAAGAAACAATATGTTGGACGCACAATTCGCCCCCTTAAAGATAGAATAAGGGAACATTTACTTGCCATAGAGAAAGGGGATACAAAATCCCCTATTGGCAAACACTTCAAACTTTGTAGCAAACGCGGCACGCAGGACCTGGGAGTGAAAATAATAGAAAGAGTACCTATGCCCATAAGGGGTGGCGATCCACTTCTCTTATTAAACAATCGTGAAGTTTTTTGGATTCTAACCCTACATACACGCAATCCAGAGGGATTAAACACTAGATTTGATATTTCCTATTTTACTTGAGTAATTTGAGTGGCTAATCATAATGTATCTCTTATATGTATCACAATTGTACTATGTTGCACTTAATGGATACTTTTTAAATGTTTTGTAACTTATTACCCTGCTTTGACCACCAGGAGTCACTGTGGGCATTAGCTATTTAAGTTGAGATTCTTACTTTTCTTTATGCTTATGATTAAGGGCAGCTGAGCCCGAAACGCGTCAAGCTAAGACACAGCGTGTACTTTTAACATGGCTAAATAAAGATTTTTGATTTTAACTAACGTCCTGGTGTGCGGAATTGCTCTCCTCCATTTATCTCCATTGTTCACGGCGTGGGACGCCGAACTTCCAGCACCCAACCTTGGATTTATGCCGGCTATCTCAAAATCAACTTGCGGTGAGTCGGAGCGGTTCTCGCTCTTTCAAAAGTCTATCCGATGTATGAAAACATTTGGGAAAGACAATGAATCAATAGACCAATCAATAAGGAAAATCTTAAGGGAAATGTTGTTTATTAAGGTGAATGAGATTCAGAAAAAAAGCGTGAATGAAAAAAATTGGATGAACTTTGATTTCTCTTGGTCAAATTCTTTGTAAATAATGTACATATTGTAATATAGTGTCATTTTGATATGCTTTGATTTTGTTATGCTTTGTATTGTTTTAAATTTTAAATAAAAATCCCTATCTGATCCACATTGCAAGCAGCCATGTGTCAGAGAGCTCTGCAATGTCCCGAACAATCTCAGGCCCTGCTAGGGCTTGTTGGGCTACAAGACAAAGCAAGGCCCAGGCTTGGGGGCCTACCCTTCCGGCTGAATATTTAAGGCCAAAGCTACGCTCGTCTTCTCTAGGAACCCCAAGATCAAGGAGGAGAAACAGCAGTGAGAGTGATGAGGATATGGAGAAAAGTCTGGCTGAGATCAGAAGCAAAAGCAAAGGAATGTGCAAGTGGCTCGGGTCCAGGAAGTTGGAAGCCAGCGTGGGGCTCCCACTGAGAAACCCCCCCAGGAAGAATCCAAGCTGAATCCTGCTTTACCCCCAGGGAAACAAGGTAAGAATAAAGAGCAAAAGCCTGAATATGACCCTGTGTGTGCAGATAATGTGAATAAACAGCAGCAGGTGCTGCAAAAGAAATAAATATCTGCCAAACCTAGTGATAAAATGCACACGTTTATTGCACCCCAAACACACAGTGATCCCCCCTGTCAGACCCTGTGATGCACATGGAGTTGGAGTCTGTGGCCCCTGGGGAGGGAGGTGTGTGTGTGTGTGTTCTGGAGCTGGGAGAGTCTGGGAAGACAAGTGTACTGACAGTTGCAACAGACATGCAGTCTCAGCATGGGGAATCCAAGATGGTCACTGGCAAACACTGCACAAGGAGTTGGGGGTGTCGGCAATGACATCACAAAGGCTCCTGTCAGTCAAACTGAGCCTCTCACCTGTGCAGGTGCAGCCAATGTTACAGCTCAATCACCAGGGGGAGAGAATGTGCAGGAGGAACAGCTTGTTAGAAAGAAGGGGGAGGAGCCAACATTTAAAGCAACAGTGGCAAAGCCAAGCAAAGGAGCCATTCCATGCAAAGGCAAGATTAAAGGCAAAGATGAGCCAATCACTGCAGAGGAGGTTGCAGAAGCCTTAAAGGAGCTGCAAACATTACAAAATGAAAAGAAAAAATTGCAGATATGAATAAAGTGTCTGAATAACCTTGTATCCCTGTCTGATGGGAAGGAAACAGAACTGAACAGGAGAAAGAAAGACAGTTTGTTTGATGAAATGAGCAGCATTGACCAGAGACTAAACCAACTGTATGGCAAAGTTGGGCCATGGAAAGAAATCTATCAGAACAAGCAAAGATTTGAGTCAATGCACTCTGGTTATAAAGCAGCTTATCCAGATCCTGCTACTGGGCGGCACCAGACCCGATCCAGTACCTCCAACAGTCCGGCCAATTCTGAGAGTGAACCAGAGTTTGCAAAACCATTGCCTCCATGGCGGCAGCAGCAACGACGAGGTGACGGAGTCAATTGGCAGAACATGGCTTTTGATGAGAAAGAGATTCAGGAGCAATAAAAGAAGAAAAAAGAACAGAAAAGCTTCAAGGTGAATCTACCACAAAACAGCACAACCTAAGCTACGGTAGGATTCATCTCAAGCCGCCTATGTGATTTCATCTGATCAGGTCCAGAGTTGCCTAAAGCATTAGTGAGACCATCAGAAGATCCAAGTGTCTGGCGCCAGAACCAAACAGAAAGCAAGAAGGTCTCCCATAAAGCAGCTGAGAGTGGCCCAGAATCTGAAGACAAAATGGAAGTGGTGGCTCAAGAATCTCTTTTGTGTGTGCAGAATGAAGTGGCTGAGAGTCTGGCTGACAGTGTGGCTGATAGTGTGGCACCTGTCACAGACAGGAATGAGTGTGAGCACTTGGAGAGAGGAAGAGGCAGAAGTGAGAGAGAGAGAGTGAGGCTGAACAAACAGAAGTGAGAGAGAGTGCGGTTCTGCAGCCTGGACAAGAGAATGCATCTGAAGAGTCTGTGACTCAGGAGGCAGGGGTAGAGGTGGAGCAAGTTGGTCATATAGCGAGTCAGTCAGATCAGGTACAGCAGAGAGTGGAGATAGAATCTATTCAGGTAGGAGGTGTGGATGAAACTGCAAACAGTTTTTGGGGAAAGCGAAGGCTCTTTGCAAACCCAGACGTGTCCCATGATAACCAACCCTTTAAGAGGAAACATTGGGTAAAAATTAAATGGGATGGAGAAAAAGAACAAGTTCCTTCTAGAAGGTTTCTTGTAAGAACAGACATAATGGATAGCATGGGTTGCAGGCATAGGGATTTATCAGCTGTTATAACACAAACTAAAACTGATTTTGATGTCACTTTTAAGCTTCAAGAAACACTTGAACACTTTTGGTGAATCTATAATATGCAAAAAAAAGGATAGGTAACCAAAATCCGGAACACTTTGTGGTAATCCCTATGACAAAGCCTGAGACAAAAAATATCACAATTGTAACAAAGAACCACACCATTCCTTATGAAGACATTCTCCTATGGTTGCGCAGGTAATGTACAGTCCTTACACCTCTAGTTAAGGTTTTTGATGAGGTTGGGCAGGAGTCTGGAAAACACAGGTTAAGTTAAACATTTCAGGTAACATTCCATAGAACCTGCCCAATTATTTTTTCATTGGGAAAGAACGAGGTACCTGTTTTCATGTTGGGCAGCCCCGTAGGTGCTTCAAATGTGGAGCAATTAACCATTTGGCCAAGTCATGTGCAGTCCTGAGGTGTGCCCTATGTAATGCAATTGGTCATGTTGCAGATGCATGTGTAAATGTCAGGTGCAATCTCTGTAATCGACGCGTGCATAGGAGTTGCCCTGAAGCCTACCATAAAATAGTCACCCTTTTCCCAGAGGTTGACAAGGAGATGATGAAGGATTTTGTAACACCAGAAAGAGAGACCAGTGAGGAAAGTGAAACAGAAGTGAGGGACTCACAGAGTAGTATTGCTCCAAAGAAGCCTGTGTAGAAAACAGTGAGAACAAACAGAAAGGAGAACACCAAACCAGTCAGAGAGATAAGTGGAAAAGCAGTGAGGAGCAATACTAACAAGGAAGGTAAAAAGGATGAGAATAGCTGGCAGACAGTGAACACAAAAAATAAAAACCAAAATGCAGGCTGACTGATTTTAACCAGGTCCTTTGACCAGGAGATCGTTCTGGTAAATGAGAAAATCAAAAGTTATTATTTAAACATGCTTATTCAGCAGGCTGGTCTGGTTGATGTTGCAACCTGGGGTGGTCAGAAGGAGTCACATACCTATAGATGTGCAGAAAGAAGCAACCATCTAGATATGGCTTTTGTCAGGGCTGGTGAGGAGTTTACTAATGTGAAGGAAGTTGGGGTAGAGTACTCTGATCACTTGACACTCTTTTTTACAGTGGGATCCTCATCTATTCCAGTGAAGGGTAAGGGTCCGTGGCGGCTGAGTGTGGATTCCCTGGAGGGTGAGTCAGTTCAACAGTCTTTTGAGGCTCTTCTTTGCCACCAGCTTGATAGAGTCGATTTTTACAACTCTGTGTCATCATGGTGGGAGGATGCCAAATTCTCATTCCGGACCTTCTTCCATAAGCTATCTGTATATAGGGAGGGAAATAGGTATAAGAAGTATCCGACTCTTTTAAAGAAGTCCTCTATTTCGTATGGGGTGGAGGGGTCAACAATTGCCTAGCTGAAGGCCCAGATCAAAAAATGTCAGTACAGCCAGTACAGCCAGTACAAATCTCTTGTGCAGGAAAGGGACTATGGGAGCTTTCACTCACCGGACCCCTTTTTAAACTGCAAAGAGTATGTTGGGTGAAAACTTGTCACCAGTCTGATCGATCCCAAGGATGAGTTACAAACATCAAGGGAGGGAATCGTTGGGATGGTAAAAGATTTCTACGGTTCTCTGTTCTGGGCTAAGGCTTTGGATAAGGGGAGAACTTCATCCTTCCTGGAGGCAACCCCTGGGCGTGATGTAACTAATTTGGACATTGAGCCTTTGACAGCTGAGATCACGGAGGATGAGGTCAAAGCTACCATCGACTGCCTTGCTAAAAAGAAGGCTCCAGGACCAGATGGCCTTACAGCCGAATTTTTTAAGAAATTTAAAGATCAGCAGGCTCCGGTTCTCAAAAAGGTTTTTAGAGACTGCCTGGAAGTGGGTAACTTACCCCCCTCTATGAGAGAATCTTCCTTGATCCTGCTGTCAAAAGGCAAGGATCCAAAGCATGTTGAGAATTGGAGGCCAATTGCCCTTCTCAACACTGATAGGAAGCTTCTTGCAAGGATACTTTTTACTAGATTGAGTTAATTTTCAGGCACTTTATTATCTCTTTCTAGTTCTGCAAGGTGAAAGGGCGGAGCATCTTTGGGGTGTTTTATCTTTTTTTTATCTGGAACGGTCTATTTCCTATGACGGAATGGCTAGTGTCAGAGAGTCAATATCGATTACCCCCACCCTTTATGATGCCATAACGCTATAGGGCCCAAGGCAGAATGGACTATAAGGGCTAATGGTCAACTGTGGACAATTGTCACTCATATAACTTATACTAGGCCATACAAATAAATGATCTCCACTCTGTTACTTAGATTCCAGAGTGTCAGCATAGTGTCAGCATGTCTCTTATGCCCTTTTGCAGAAGTGTTGCTCAATAGCTTTACCACAATGGCTAAGTTTAGCCAACAGATGTTTACGAGGCTGTGGACAGTTGGAACCAGGAAACTTATGTTGCAAAACTGCACATCTTGCAAGAATGTATAAATGTATATGCCAGTAAGTCTCCTCGCCAGACCATGTATGGTATTTCCGTATACCCCTTGTCACAATTACTGTAAATGCTTTCTGAAAGCTATATAACGCTTGGACGAAGAGGTGGGTCTTTGGTGAGTCCTTTGGTGACATTCTGTGTGTTACAGCTTACCCAGACAAAACTGTTATGTTGTATTCTGTATAAATAAATTGCCTGACTATTAAAAAGGTTTTCCTTTACTGAGTTTTGTCTTACACAAGGTCAGAATGGTACTACTAAAAATACCATCAGGGGCGATCATTACTATTGGGGAAGCCTTGGAGCTATGCAAAGACCAAAATACTGTGTGTTATTTTCCATTTCTGGACCAGGCTAAGGCCTTTGATCGAGTGGATCATGGCATCCCGGGAACATTCATTAGATGGCTCTCATCTTTGTACAAAGGGGCAGTAAGCTTTACACTTATCAATGGGTGGCGCGGTGAAAACTTTGAGGTTGGGGCCGGGGTTAGACAGGGATGTTTGCTAGCTATTTAATTGACTAATTGATTAATTAGACTCTGGTTTTCCCAATCAGCTACATATAAATTCAGACCCAGTATTGGGGATGGCACTCGTGTCTGGGGCATGGCACGAGTGCTAAAATTTCACAAGTGCTTAGAAATGACAGTTAAACAAGGCAGTTGGACAAGGCATTGACAAGTCAAAAGGAACCGGATTCCCCTGCAATCAACAGTGAATCATCTGGGAGAAGAAGAAAACAGATTTGTTTGTACCTGCTAGTTTGTTACTTCTTACTCCAAACATGTTTTATCCTGTATTTCTCCTCCTTTCACTCTCATGCTTCATAAAACATTTTTCACTACGTCCTCCAGCAAATCCCACTTCTATACAAATCTCAGCCTCTCTACTCTCCTCTCCTTCCCTCTCCACACATGAAGTTTATAAAGTGCTCTGTTTAGCTATTCCACAAAACTCCTCTTTTTCATACAAACTAAGAATTTACAAATCCCACTCTCAGTCTATCTTTCCTTTCTACTGCTGGCAACTCGGGACATTTCCCCAAACCCTGGCCCCTATCCCATCCCAGTTATATCACGGCCACAAGCTCCTTCTCCCTGGAGCAAATTCACACAGTACAGAACTCTTACTCCTATACCCAAAAACCCAGTTAATCTTTCCTGTGCTCTCTGGAATGCCAGATCTGTCTGCAACAAGCTCACCGCTATACATGACCATTTCATTGCAAATTCCTTTAACCTACTCGTACTTACTGAAACCTGGCTTTCTCTTACTGACACTGCCTCACCTGCTGCCCTGTCCTATGGGGGCCTACACCTTACTCATACTCCCAGACCTGGTAACAGACCTGGAGGTGGGGTAGGTTTGCTTTTCTCTCCATGCTGTACTTTTAAAGTTCTTCCACCTGTTCCCTCTCTATCATTCTCCTCATTTGAGGCTCACTGCATTAGGCTCTTTTCTCCTGTTTCACTCTGCATTGCTGTCATATATTGACCACCAGGACCAACTGCACAATTTCTGGACAACTTTGCTGGCTTCCTTACTTTCTTTCATCTAACATCCCATCCATCATATTAGGGGACTTTAATATACCCGTTAACAATATTAACAACTCTTCTGTCTCTAAACTTCTTTCACTAACCTCCTCCCTAGGCTTATCTTTGTGCTCAGACTCCCCCTCTCACTCCAATGGTAATGCTCTGGATCTCATATTTACCAGACTCTGTTCAACCACCAACTTTACTAACTCACCATTTCCCCTCTCTGATCACAATATGCTCACATTTCAACTCTCACTAACTCCCTCCTAACCCCCTGCTATTACCCAAACACGTACTTACCGTGACTTGCAAGCTGTAGATGTGTCAAATCTCTCTTCTTCCTTTGACTCTCTTCACTCTAATATCTCAGCCATCTCATGTCCTAATGTGGCTACCTCTGTCTACTATAGTACTCTCACCACTGCCCTAAATGAGCTTGCTCCTTTAAAAACTAAACGTTCTAGACCCAAACCACTTCAACCTTGGCATACTGCTCATACAAAAGCACTCCAAAGACATTCACGTGCACTTGAACGTTGCTGGCGGAAATCCCGTTCAGAATCAGACTTTTGGAGCTACAAATCTGCCCTGCGCTCCTATAACACCAGCCTCTTCCAAGCCAAACAAATATACTTTACTTCACTCATTAACTCCCTTTCTAAAAAACCAGCACAACTTTTCTCCACCTTTAACACTCTCCTTTCCCCTTCTCCACCCCCTCCATGCACATCTGTATCTGCTCAAGATATTGCTGAGCACTTCAAAAACAAAATTGATACTATCAGAAGGGACATTACACTACTCAACCCCCCTAGACTTCCACCACCCTCCCTCCACACTCCCCAATCTCTCCTGTGATCCTTCACCCCTGTCACTGATGAGGAAGTCTCAAAGCTTCTAGCCTCTTCTCACCTTACCACCTGCCCGCTTGATCCAATTCCCTCAAAACTTCTCCGCAATACCAATCCTTGTCTAATCAAAGCCTTAACTCACCTATTTAATCTTTCGCTCTCAACTGGACTGTTTCCTTCTCAACTAAAACATACTCTTGTCACCCCATTCTGAAAAAAACCTCTCTTGATCCCTCCAATCTTGACAACCTCCAACCTATCTCTCTGCTACCTTTCATCTCTAAACTACTTGAGCGCCTAGTCTACAATCGACTAACCTCATTCCTCTCTGACAATAACCTGCTGGACCCCCCTACAATCTGGTTTTAAGCCACAACACTCCACAGAAACTGCCCTGACTCGACTAACTAATGACCTTTGTACCACTAAAGCCAACAATCATTTCTCACTACTAATACTGCTTGATCTCTCAGCCGCATTTGACACTGTAGATCACCCTCTCCTCCTCCAGTTCCTCCATTCGCTTGGCCTTCGTGAAACAGCCCTGTCCTGGTTCTCTTCTTACATCACCAATCGTTCCTTCAGTGTCTCCTATAATGGAGTATCATCTTCTCCCCTAACTCTTTCTGTTGGAGTTCCTCAAGGCTCTGTCCTGGGACCATTACTATTCTCTCTCTATACTTCCTCCCTCGGCAAATTAATCAACTCGTATGGTTTCCACTACCACCTCTATGCTGACGATACTCAGATCTATCTCTCATCTCCTGATCTCAACCCAGAACTCCTAACTCGTGTCTCCTCCTGCCTGTCCGCTATCTCTACCTGGATGTCACAACGCTACCTTAAATTAAACCTCTTTAAAACTGAAATGGTTCTCTTTCCTCCAACTAACACCAGTAACATCCCTGAAGTATCCATCATAGTTAACAATTCCACTATCACCCCCTCGGTGATAGTGGAATCACCGAGGGGGTGATTCCTAGATTGGGGTTGCCTTGGGGTTATCCTAGATTCTGCCCTGTCATTCACTCCTCATATCCAGTCACTTATTAAATCATGTCACTTCCACCTAAGGAACACATCCAAAATACGATCATTTATCAACCAAGATGCTGCCAAAATTCTTATTCACTCTCTCATCATATCGCGTCTAGACTACTGTAACTCTCTTTTAATTGGCCTTCCCCTCCAGAGACTGTCACCTCTCCAGTCCATAATGAACACTGCTGCGAGGCTCATATACCTCAGCAACCGCTCCTCCTCTGCCTCCCCATTCTGTTAATCCCTGCACTGGCTTCCGTTACCTTTCAGAATCAAATTCAAATTAATGACACTGATTTTCAAAGCACTTCATAACTCTGCACGTCAAACTTATGATCTTTTACGAAATGACATTTCCAAAATAAAAAAAGTATATTTAGGTTCTATTGAACAACCAGAATTTTTGAAATTTACTGAAATTTTGAATAAGAAAATAGAGAGAACAGAAAAAGAACTAATGGACTTTAAAACCAATAAATTTAAGCGAGATAAAAATGATTATGAGTCAAATAAAGTTTATAATTGGTCTAGAATACATGATAAATATAAGAGAGTACACACACCGGATCAAAAAAGATTCTATTCTCAGAAGTCTATATTAAAACCCCCCAAAGATAAGCATGTTAGTTTTTCGGGCACTGACTATAATAGCTTTGAAGATATGGGTACTGGTGTCTGCTCCTCCTCTCCTTTGTCTTCACAGGGAAAAAGAAATACGTTTGTTCAAGAAGTTTTCTCTGAATGAGAGATGCCCTCTGAATCCTACTACCCTGCAAAAAACGTGTATGGAAAGAAGAACAAATGGCAAAACAAAAGGAATTTCCTCTCAAGCGATTCAGGAGAGGAAGATGAAAGAATGAGAACATCCAAATACCCACTGAGAGAGAGGAACAAAAGGTTTTAAACCTTTCTGATCGAACTTTGACTAAGGAAGAACTAAATGTTTTAGAGAAGGGTCTAACCTATTGTCCCACAAAAAACTTTGATTTGTTTGATACAGTAATTGATATCAATAGATTTGTCCGAAAAATATTGCTAAAAAAACACTTCTTTAATGAAGATAAGGGGGAATCTGATAAATTGATAATTGAATCGGATTTTGACTTTAAGCAATCCAAATTTTCTAATTTTAAAGAATTGAAAGCTATCATTCATTTAGAAAACCTACAGCGTGATACTGATCCGGATTCAGGGAGAGTTGGCAGTGAGACAATAGAAAATAAATTCAAACCAAAGTCTAATTTCAATCTAGTTTATTTAAGAGATCATTTGATTAACATGTTTCAAAAGAATGTAGAAAGAGAATTTACAAATTTATATATGAGGTGAAAGCTGTTAATAATGATTCTTTACGTAGAGATAATTTGACCATTAGAGAACGACAAGCATTAAATAACCTTAGAAAAGATCAAACTATAGTCATCAGGAAAGCAGATAAAGGAGGTCAAATTGTCATCTTGAATAAAAATGATTACTTGATGGAAGCTAATAGACAATTATCAGATCTAACGTCTTATAAAAAGTTAACTAAAAATCCAACAGAGAAATTTAAAATAGAAATGGAGGGTTTACTGATGGCTGGTTTACAGTCTAACATCATAGATGAAACTACAGCTACTTTCATTAAAGTGGCAAGCCCTAAAACGGCAATATTTCATTATCTTCCTAAAACACATAAACCAAATAGACCACCGGTAGGTCACCCAATTATAGCAGGCATTGGCTCACTAGGAGAAAATTTATGCGAGTTTATAGATCATTTTTTACAACCCTTAGTATATAGACTACCTAGTTATTTAAAAGATAGTGGCCATGTTATACATGCATTAAATAATTTTCAGTGGGATGCCTCCTATAGATAGGCTAATGATACATTAAGGCTTATGCCTCTGGTGAATTTTTCTGGATTTTCTATAACTCTGCCCCACCCTACATCTCTGAACTCATCTCTATATACTCACCCAATCGCTTACTACGCTACTCTACTGACCTGCTACTCAACTCTTCTCTCATTACCTCCTCACATGCTCGCATTCAAGACTTTGCAAGGGCTGCACCCCTCCTCTGGAACGCTCTCTCAGGGTCTGTCCGACTTTCTACCAACCTTTCTGCTTTCAAGAAATCTCTGAAAACGCACTTCTTTCAAGAAGCCTACCCTCACTCTGCTTAACTACCAAACGCAACACCACATACAGTACCACATTTCTCACCCACTTAATTCGATCTTGCCCACTCCCACACCTTGTGTATTACTCCCTTCCCTTTAGACTGTATGCCTATGCATAGGGCCTCACCTTCTTGTACCTGTATTGATTGTGATGTATGTAACTCCATATGTTCTATGTATGTAATTCATGTGATTTAGTGGTATAATCACATTTACTCTACAGTGCTAAGCAATATGTTGGCGCTATATAAATACATGTTAATAATAATAATAATAATAAAATGTTCCTTAAGCCCTCTGCTGTATGTTTTTGTGATCGATCCTTTTCTAAGGAGTTTGCAGATGAGTGGAATTAAGGGCCTCTCTGTTCCCCGTAGCCAGCCCCTCAGGTCGGTAGCCTATGCGGCTGATGTCACGGTAGCAGTCTCTTGTCTGGAAGATGTGAAAAGGATATTGCAGCAAGCAGTAAAAAGAATCCAAAATATTTTTTTAAATATGTTAATAGTAAAAAAATGAAGCAGGAAGGGATGGGACCTTTAGTTTCAGAGGGGGTCAGCTGGTTGATGAAAACAAAATGTAAGCGCAGATTCTGAATTCATATTTTTCATCTGTCTACACAAATGAGGAACCAGTTATTCTTAATAGTCCCAATTCTAGTAATAGAACTAATGATGCATGATTCACACATGAGGAAATTCAAAAGAGACTAGAACATGTTAAGATAAACAAAGGTCCGGGCTGGATGGTATTCATCCCACTGTACTTAGCGAGCTTAGCTCTGTGATTGCCAAACCTCTTTACTCAATATTCCAGGATTCATTGAGATCTGGCATAGTGCTGAGAGACTGGCGAAATGCTAACGTGGTGCCTCTATTCAAAAAGGATCCAGTTCTCAGCCTCAAAATGATAAGCCAGTCAGTAGTAGGAAAACTTTTTAAGGGTTATTAAAGGATAAGATACTGGACTTTATAGCAAATCATAATACTATAAGTGTATGCCAGCATGGTTTTATGCGTAATAGATCTTGCCATACTAACTTCATTTCTTTTTATGAGAAGGTAAGCAGGGACCTAGATTCTGGGATGGCAGTGGATGTGATTTACTTAGACTTTGCTAAAGCATTTGATACAGTGCCACACAAAAGGTTATGGGTTAAATTAAGGAATGTTGGCCTGGAACACAGTATTTGTACCTGAATAGAGAACTGGCTAAAAGATAGACTACAAAGAGTGGTGGTGTATGGAACATTTTCTAATTGGACCAGTGTTATTGTAGTGGAGTACCACAGGGCTCTGTACTAGGTCCCTTGCTTTTCAACTTGTTTATTAATGACCTGGAGGTGGGCATTGAAAGTACTGTTTCTATTTTTGCAGATGATACTAAATTGTGCAGAACTATAGGTTCCATGCAGGATGCTGCCACTTTGCAGAGTGATTTGTCTAAGTTGGAAAACTGGGCAGCAAACTGGAAAATGAGGTTCAATGTTGATAGGTGATTGGAGCCATTGTGAAGGCAGCAGTTCGCCTTGGGGATGTGCAGAGAGAGCCGGACAACTTACCCTTGTATGCTGGTGGTCTGCTATGTTACAGTGGGGACAGGCATAGAAAGACCGATGTGGCCTGCTGAAGAGCTGGAGGAGATTGACACGCTGTCAGTGAAGAGCCAGAGAAGAGCAATCAAGCACAGAAGCATGGATGGTCGCCCTTTTGCCATTTCTGTAGAAGACAGGAAGTGGAGATTCTGTAAGTTATACCTTAATAAAGGCTTTGCTACTTTAAATTTTAATTGGTCTTGATGTTTTTCTTTCGTTGTAGTGTAACAAATTTTTTTTTTTTAATTTTTGATGTTATTGGTCCTTTAAGAGAGATATAAATGAGCTGGAGAGAGTGCAACTAAACTGGTTAGTGGTGTGGAAGACTTAAATTATGAGGGTAGTGTCACGATCGCCGCCCGGAGCAGGACCAGGAGCTCCGGGCGGCGCAGCTGCCACTTCCGACGCCGCTCCCAAAATGGCGGCGCCCGTGGCCGCCACGTGGGTATCGGCGCCGGCGCAGAGACGCCTGCGCGCAGGCGCGAAGACGTCACAACGGCGAAACGGACGCAGGCGCAGCGCGTCGGTCGCAGACATGCTGACGCCGACGCAAGGGCGCCAAAAAACCCCTTTAAAAGGACGCCTGAGGCGCCAAGATGGCGCCCGAAAATAGGATCTCGTTCCTGAGAAGATTCCTGGGTTTCCTGCTTCTATTCCTGTTTTCCCTGAAGATATTCCTGTTTTGATCTCTTGTTATTGACCCCCTGCCTGGACCTTGGACTCTGTTGTATTCTGCCTGCCTTGTGACCTGTTGCCTGAACTCCATTTCCCCTTTTGCCGAATCCCTGGATACCGCGATCCTGATCCCTCCTGAGGGGCTTCCTCCTAAATCCGGACTACCCCCCCAGAGGGAACTCCCGGTTCCCTGACATTATTTTCGGGCCATGGATTCCACTGAGGAAGCTCAGCCAGATTTCGGCAGGGCCTTTCGGGGCCTGCATTCCCGCATGGAGGCGTATGAAGCCCGGCAGAATTACGTGGGACACACGCTGGAGGCGATCCTGGAAAAGCTCTCCTTGTTGACACCAGCGACCCCCCTGCCGGCACCTCCTCCGCAAGCGGCTGCTGCCATGGCTACCCAGTCCTCCACTTCTGGTCCACATACTCCTGCTCCGCCTCTCTACGATGGCGATCCTCAAGCCTGTCGAGGATTCGTGAATCAGTGCCAGATTCGATTTGCCCTACACCCCACTGAATTTGACTCTGAACGTGCCAAGGTGGGGTTTGTGATTACTCGTCTGGCAGGGAAAGCTCTCGAGTGGGCATCTCCACACTGGGAGAAGCAGTCCCCACTGATGGATGACGCAGAAGCATTTCTCAAAGAATTTCGGATCGTCTTCGATGCTCCCGGCCGGGTGACATCCGCTGCTTCCCGTCTGTTCCAAATCCGCCAAGGGAGTCGCAGTGTAGCGGAGTATGCTATTGAATTCCGTACACTTGCTGCTGAGACTCGTTGGAACAACGACGCATACCATACTGCATTTTATAATGGTCTCTCCCTCCGCATCAAAGATGACCTGGTCTCCCGTGAATTACCCACGCAAGTTGAGGACCTCATCGCCTTGGCTGTCAAGGTGGACACTCTTCTGAGAGAGCATCAAACCCTGAGAGATCGTGTCAGAAAGTTTCAACCCATGTTGGCACCCCGCTTCAAGAGGCCTCTCCTGCAGGCTCCTGTCACCTCACCTGCCCAAGCATCCATTTCTCTCCAGGAGGAACCCATGCAAGTGGGAAGAACTCGCCTCACTGAACAAGAGAGACTCCGCAGACGGATGTCAGGCCTGTGTCTGTATTGTGGCGGACATTCCCACTTCGCCAATGCCTGTCCTGCAAAGGCTAAGAGTTTTGTACCCCGAGGTATGTCTATGGTAACTCATGTAGGGGGCACTACTCAAAAGTCTCGAGATAGGTCTCAGGGGAAGACCCAAGGAAACTCACACAGGTTTCTCCTTCCCTTCCAGATTCGTCTGACTGAAAAGACCATCTTCGGGAATGCTTTCATCGATTCCGGAGCCGGGGGTAACTTCATGGACGCTCTCTTTGCTAAGTACATGGGAATTCCCTTATTTCCTTTGCCTTCTCCCATGAGGATCGTCGCCATAGATGATAAACCCCTGGAGTCTGTACTCACGATGACCACTGGCGAACTACTTGTGCAGGTTGGGACCCTGCATAAAGAGAGACTTTCGTTTCTTATTATCTCTTGTCCCGCTGTTCCAGTTGTTTTGGGTCTCCCCTGGCTGCGCCTGCACAATCCCACCATAGACTGGTCCACAGGGCAGGTTTCTCGTTGGAGCCCATTCTGCCTACAGCATTGCCTTCCTGCTAAACCCCTCAAGAAGGTAACTATCTCCTCAACCGAGTTAAAGTCTCTTCCCTCCTGTTATAAAGAATTCTCCGATGTGTTCTGTAAGAAGTCTGCGGAATTCCTTCCTCCACATCGCTCCTACGACTGTCCTGTCGAACTTCTGCCAGGAGCTATGCCCCCCAGAGGCCGCACTCACCCTCTCTCTCCTGCTGAGACTACCGCAATGAAGGAATACATCCAAGAAAATCTCCAGCGGGGGTTTATCCGCCCTTCTACCTCTCCTGCAGGGGCTGGGTTCTTCTTCGTGGAGAAGAAGGACGGAGGCCTTCGGCCATGTATAGACTACCGGGGCCTGAATAAAATCACTGTAAAAAACAGGTACCCTCTGCCCTTGATCGTAGAGCTCTTCGACCAGCTGAAGGGGGCGAAGATATTCTCTAAGTTGGATCTCCGGGGGGCGTACAACCTCATTCGCATCCGTGAGGGTGATGAATGGAAGACGGCTTTCAACACCCGTGACAGGCACTATGAATATCTCGTTATGCCCTTCGGCCTTTGCAACGCCCCTGCCGTCTTCCAGGAGTTTGTTAACGATGTGTTCCGGGATCTCCTAGGAAGGTTCATAGTCGTGTACCTGGACGACATCCTGATCTTTTCTAAAGACCTAGAAAGCCATCGCTCCCAGGTGAAGGAGGTACTCTCTCGTCTGAGGAAGAACTCTCTCTTCGCCAAGTTGGAGAAGTGCGTCTTCGAGGTGTCCAAGATCCCCTTCCTAGGATACATTATCTCTCCTGAGGGATTTGAGATGGACCCCGTGAAAGTGTCTGCCATCCAGGAGTGGCCTCTCCCGCTGAGTACCAAGGCAATCCAGAGATTTATCGGATTTGCTAACTACTATCGGCAGTTCATCCGGGGGTTCTCTTCCCGCATTTCACCTATCCTGGCCCTCATCCGGAAAGGGGGTAAACCCAGCTTGTGGCCTCCATCTGCCATTGAAGCTTTTCAGTCCTTGAAAGAGGCCTTCACGTCCGCTTCTGTCCTCCGACACCCCAATCCCGAACTACCCTTCTGCATCGAAGTTGATGCTTCTGAAGTCGGAGCCGGAGCCATCCTGTCTCAGAGACACCCCGCTGATGGGAAGTTGCATCCCTGTGCTTATTTCTCCAAGAAGTTCTCGTCCGCAGAGCAGAACTACGATGTCGGGAACCGAGAACTCTTGGCTGTTAAACTTGCCCTTGAAGAGTGGCGTCACCTCCTGGAGGGTTCTCTGATTCCTGTTCAGATTTACACCGATCATAAGAATCTCGAGTTCATCCAGTCCCTCAAGAGGCTAAACCCCAGACAAGCAAGGTGGGCTCTCTTCTTCTCTCGGTTTAATTTTATCTTGACTTATCGCCCAGGTTCCAAGAATCAGAAGGCCGATGCCTTGTCTCGTAGCTTCACTCCGGTGGACCGCTCTCCTGAGAGACAAGAGCCAATCATTCCTCCAGTCAAGATTATTGCCTCCCTGTATCCACAGTTTGCCGACCAAATCCTGGCTGGTCAGTCTTCTGCTCCTTCAGATACTCCCATTGGAATGGCATTTGTTCCTCCTGAGCTGCGTCTGCCTATCCTGCAACAGACCCATTGCTCCAGGCAAGCCGGACACCCTGGCCCAGCTAAGACTCTTGAACTCTTACGACGCCTGGTCTGGTGGCCTGATATCCGCAAAGATGTGAAGGACTTTGTTGCTGCTTGTAATGTTTGTGCCACATCTAAGTCAAGCCATTCCCGCCCCAGTGGGTTACTACAGCCTTTGCCGGTTCCTTCCCGTCCCTGGACCCACCTGTCCATGGACTTCATTGTCGAACTTCCTCCCTCTTGTGGGAACACTGTGATCTGGGTTGTCATTGATCGATTCTCCAAAATGGCCCATTTCATCCCTCTGAAGAAGTTGCCCTCTGCGGTGGAGTTGTCCCAGCTATTTATCCAGTACATCTTCCGCCTGCATGGTTTCCCGGTGGAGATCGTCTCCGATAGAGGCACCCAGTTTACTGCCAAATTCTGGCGTTCCCTATGCAAAGACCTGGGAATTGTTCTTCAGTTTTCATCTGCATACCATCCACAGACGAATGGGGCAGCTGAACGTGTCAACCAAGCCCTGGAACAGTTCCTGAGGAACCACGTATCCCTCTGCCAGGATGACTGGTCTGATCTCCTCCCATGGGCGGAATTCGCTCATAATAATGCTTGTCATTCCTCTACAGGAAGGTCTCCGTTTATGTCGGTGTATGGTCAGCATCCTCAAGCTTTTCCCCAAGACTTTGTACTATCTGACGTCCCGGCTGCTGACGATTCCGCAGCCCATATGTCTGCTATTTGGGCTGCTACCAAGTTGAACCTAGAGAAGAGCGCTCTTGTTCATAAGACTTTCGCGGATCGTCGTCGAAGATCCTCTCCTCCCTACAAGGTGGGTGATAATGTCTGGCTCTCTTCCAGGAATATCCGGTTGAAGATACCATCTCCCAAGTTGGGTCCAAAATTCGTGGGTCCATTTCCCATCTTGGAGATAATCAACCCTGTGGCTGTCAGACTCCAGCTTCCACCAGAGATGAGAATCCCCAACGTGTTCCACGTGTCTCTGGTGAAACCCGCCATCACCAACCGGTTCTCTGGCGGTCAATCTCCTCCTCCTGCCATCTCTGTGGAGGGTCAACTCGAGTACGAGGTGGAGAAAATCCTAGACTCCAGGATCTCCAGAGGGTCCCTTCAGTACCTCATTCAGTGGAGGGGCTTTGGCCCTGAAGAATGCTCCTGGGAAGGACACCGTGATGTTCACGCTCCTCGTCTGGTGAGGGATTTTCATGCCAAGTTTCCCCAGAAGCCTTGTCCCGGTGGTCCTGAGGCCCCCCGTGAGGGGGGGGGTACTGTCACGATCGCCGCCCGGAGCAGGACCAGGAGCTCCGGGCGGCGCAGCTACCACTTCCGACGCCGCTCCCAAAATGGCGGCGCCCATGGCTGCCACGTGGGTAGCGGCGCCTGCGCGCAAGTGCGCAGGCGCGAAGACGTCACAACGGCGCGACGGACGCAGGCGCAGCGCGTCGGTCGCAGACGTGCTGACGCCAACGCAAGGGCGCCAAAAAACCCCTTTAAAAGGACGCCTGAGGCGCCAAGATGGCGCCCGAAAATAGGATCTCGTTCCTGAGAAGATTCCTGGGTTTCCTGCTTCTATTCCTGTTTTCCCTGAAGATATTCCTGTTTTGATCTCTTGTTATTGACCCCCTGCCTGGACCTTGGACTCTGTTGTATTCTGCCTGCCTTGTGACCTGTTGCCTGAACTCCATTTCCCCTTTTGCCGAATCCCTGGATACCGCGATCCTGATCCCTCCTGAGGGGCTTCCTCCTAAATCCGGACTACCCCCCCAGAGGGAACTCCCGGTTCCCTGACAGGTAGACTGTCAAGGTTGGGGTTGTTTTCTCTGGAAAAAAGGCACTTTCGAGGGGACATGATTATACTTTACAAGTACATTAGAGGACATTATAGACATAGTTACATAGTTACATAGGTAAATTGGGTTGAAAAAAGACAAAGTCCATCAAGTTCAACCCCTCCAAATGAAAACCCAGCATCCATACACACACCCCTCCCTACTTTTAATTAAATTCTATATACCCATACCTATACTAACTATAGAGCTTAGTATCACAATAGCCTTTGATATTATGTCTGTCCAAAAAATCATCCAAGCCATTCTTAAAGGCATTAACTGAAACAGCCATCACAACATCACCTGGTAGTGCATTTTACAACCTCACTGTCCTGACAGTGAAGAACCCCCTACGTTGCTTCAAATGAAAGTTCTTTTCTTCTAGTCCAAAGGGGTGGCCTCTGGTACGGTGATCTACTTTATGGGTAAAAAGGTCCCCTGCTATTTGTTTATAATGTCCTCTAATGTACTTGTAAAGTGTAATCATGTCCCCTCGCAAATAGACAAATAGCAGGGGACCTTTTTACCCATAAAGAGGATCACCATAGCAGAAGCCACCCCTTTAGACTAGAAGAAAAGAACTTTGATTTGAAGCAACGTAGGGGGTTCTTCACAGTCAGGACAGTGAGGTTGTAAAATGCACTACCAGGTGATGTTGTGATGGCTGTTTCAGTTAATGCCTTTAAGAATGGCTTGGATGATTTTTTGGACAGACAGAATATCAAAGGCTATTGTGATACTAAACTCTATAGTTAGTATAGGTATGGGTATATATAATTTGTGTGGAAGTAGGGAGGTGTGTGTGTATGGATGCTGGGTTTTCATTTGGAGGGGTTGGACTTGATGGACTTTGTCTTTTTTCAACCTGATTTAACTATGTAACTATGAGTTCTGTCCGAGACAATCAGAAGTTACTCAGAGGCCTCCGGGTCTCTGGTCAACATGGATAAGTCTCAAGCTTTTTAGTCATTAGACAAGGAGCCGGCTTTTCCACTCCAGGAATTTTCAACAACCCAATCTCAGATTAGGATTTTGGGAATCAAATTTCAGAAGGGAGATGATGGTAGGCAAAACTGGGAAGAAAAGTTGGATGCTTTAAATGTTAAAGTACAGCTTTGGAAGCAGTGGAAGCTGTCCTACAGAGAAAGGGTGAAACTCGTGAAGACTGACTTGGTCCTTATCTTTTTGTTTGTTTCCTACATGTATCCACTGCCAGAAGCTCTCTATGCTCAAATCCAAAGCCTGTTCTTCCAGTTAATCTGGGGGAACAGGCATTGCCTCTGGTAGGAGATTGTGTGCTTGGTGATAGTGTGAAGCAGGTCACAGTGCATGGGAAATGGCTCCCATTGCATATATGACTCAGGCTAAAACATTTGAAAAAGTGGGACATCAGAATTGGGGAACTGAGTTCTGTTACTAGGAGACAAATTTATCAGAGGATCCTATTGAGCTATTTTGTTGTCCCCTTGGCCTTGAAGGACTGTGTGGGGGATGTCCTTTCTTTGAGCCTCTGGTGGCTCAATGACAGAAGGGTGCCCCCAAAGTATTTTGATCTGAACTGGCTTTCTCTTCAGGGAAGAGGCAATGTGAGCTTTTTAAACATCACAGAGAGGGAGCACCCATGGGGCTGTTCCACTAATGAGACCCTTGAACATTTTCTTGTGGATTGTCCTGTGACAAAAGTTTTACGATATCGGCTGGCAGAGGCTCTCAAAGTGCCCCACATCAAACACCTGTCCTATGCCAATGTGGCCTATGGTGTTCTGTCTGTCCCACATCCCCTGGATAGAGGGACAGTGTATCTAATAATATCAGTGATGAGGTACCACCTATGGCAGTTCCACTGCAGAAGGTCCATTAGCCATGAGGATGTTATTATAGACCAAAAAGTGAAGTCTGTGGTGGCTAATTTGGGTTTCCTGAGGGAAAGAGAGGTTAAGCAAAGCTGCCTGAATGCATCCAAATGGAGAGGTGTGAATCTGTGATTTATACTGATGTATTTTGGTTGCTAATACCTGTGACACTTTTCTTTTTCTACCCTCTAAGATGTGTCCTGGCAAAAGTGCCCAGAAGGAGGAAAATACAGACAATGTAACACCACCAGCTCATGCTTTTCAGAAGAAAAGTTCTGCAAGCGCTTTGGCTCAGCATTATATGTTTCCTGGGTTGGGGGTGTGTATGTGTGAAGGGTGGTGCTATGGCCCACTAATAGAAAGCCAAACTTTGGACTTTGTGGCCAGGTTTGTGGTGGTGAAAGTGGTGGGTGGGAAGGGAGGAAACCCTTTTTCATGGACAATGGGAAAGACTTTGCCCTGGGTTGGTTTGGGAATTATGGACAGAGGAAGGACTCTGAGAGGGTTTGGTGGTGGGAAATACTGCTGAGCCAAGCCAAAGATTCATGGACTCTATTTTGCTTATTGGTGGTAAATAGTTTAAAATCAGTTTTGATTTAGCTGAGCTGATGATTATTGTAAATTGAAAAGTTTTTACTAAATTAAAAAAAAAATTCCTATCTGATCCCATAGTGAGTAGACGTGTTTTGTGGAGCTCCTGTGTGGTGCAATTTCCCCTGGCCCTCTAAGGGTCTGGGGGGCTGCTTTTTCCTTGTTTTTGGGAACTTATTTCCTGCCTTTTCATATTTTTGTATAAAATGGAAAGAAGAGTTTTCTCCCATGTGAAGAAAGAAAATAAAGTAGTTGCAAATAGAAGGAAAGGATTGAGACAGAAAATGAAGGTGGCGAAAAGTACAATTAAAGCTAAAACCAGCAGGAATAAGGTGGAAAATAAGAGAGACAGTGAAAGTAGTATGGAAGAGGAACTGATGGAAACAAACTCTCAAGCTATGTCGGATTATTTGGAAAGAACTTCAGTTTTATTGCCTGATATGGATGTTTCACAAACACGCACAACCATGCTTCCCCCTTTACTTTTATCTTGCTCAAAACAGTTTGATGCTTGTTGCTGGTGTCCCTGTGGACATTTCCTCTGAGAGAGCATTGGTGGATGACAGTGGTGAATCTGAGACCCATCAGAGGAGCGGGACTTTTGGCTTTGGTGTGGAGAAGGCGGCAGTAATGGTGGTAGGTGAGACAGAGCAGACCTGTGATGTGAATGTGGTGCTTACCAGTGAGTCCCTAAAGCATTGCAAGGCTAGCAGTGCATGCTAGGAGAGAGACCTGGAGAAGGGAGCACATGATGCAGTCGTGGCTGCAGCGAATGCTGTGGATTGTGCCTGTGGAAGCCTTGCTGTGGAAATGCCAGAGGGGGCCTTGGACTGTGCAGAGGAACCCAGAGTTAAGGTAGGGGCAAAGGGTGCTGTGCAAATATATGGAGATTGTGTTACTGCAGAGAGTAAAGAGACTGGTTTTTGTGTTGATTCCACATGGATTGTTGATGCTTTAAAGGCTATGGAGAGAGAAGAAGAAAACTAGAAAAAGACATTGAGCTAAAAAATTGCAAACCTTAAGTTTACTAAAGGATTGTTAAGGACTTTAAGAATAAGAAAGAGAAAAATAACGACTGGGAGGAGGTTAATAAAAATTTTTTAAAATATTATGCCAATTATTAAACCCTGGGAAGAGACTTTTCAAAATAAAGATTGTGTGATGAAATGAAAAGAAATGCAGAAAAAGGGAAATCTGTTGCTGCTGTGCATATGGGGGAGGGATCAGAGAAAACAGAAAATGTTGTTGTTGTTTCTACACCTGTCCCTTCTGTTCCTAACCCTAATTGCTCTGATTCTAACCTTATTGCTTCTAATCAAAGTTCTTCTAATTCTTTTTTTTAACAATTCAACTTTATTAATGATATCAGAATAACATCAGTGTTTCACAGGTAGGTATTGAAATAATAGTACAGGTAAGTGCAGTACAATCATTAACAGCAAATGTAACATATGAATTATAAGCATCATCTATTTTGAAACCTTGCTGTGTCTACCTTGTATATTGGGTAAGTGGGTTATTAAGTAATATAGGGGTATGTATTGGTGCCTGAGTAACTTAGCCACTTGCCGCATTGACTTACTGTATACTTTTCCTTGATCTAACATGAAGGAGTTCAAACACCTGCTTAGGATATCTAAAGGATTTGGGAGATTTGTGAGTACTTTGTGTGGTTTCTTGCTTCACTGCGATGACTAGAGAAGAGAGTCTAGTAGCTGTGCAATGGGGTTATCTAGTTTTAGGAATGTCTGGGCCCCTGTATACTCTTTGTGTATTTGCATATTTTGCCTTATACTGTAAGATATGGTTGAGCCTCTAACCACATGTCCCACATGTAATTTTTTAGGACAACCTTTTCTAATATATATTAACTTGTAAAGAGGGATTACTGAGTTAACCTGCTTTTGCCACATGGCAAGTGAAGGGGGGTTTTGCACTTTCCATTTCATGGCTATACTTTTTTTGCAGTAGTGTATAGGATCGCTAAAAGAGTCCTTGTTGCCGTTGTTGGGACCAAATCCTCCACTTGGTTAAGTAGCATTATTAATGGGTTAAGTTGAATTGGGATGTTTGTGACCTCGGATATGTAGCCAGAAACAGAGTTCCAGAACTGTTGTATTTTGGCATAAAATTTGCCGGAACCTGGTGGCATTTTAGCCAGTCCTCTGAGTATTGTGATGAGATTTTATGCAGAACTTTGAATTGAGTAATTTGGCTCTAGCTCCAACTAGATACTAGTGATGTGAGTCCAGAATGTCCAGCCAGATATCCTTGTGTAGCGCTATAATAAACTGACTTTACTGTGGTCAGTTTAAGCTACTATCAGTGTGTGGTTATACCACATATGAGGCCCTCTCTCTCAGGGGTAAGCCCTCGTAGCGGGGTGGAGGCAAGCTGTAGTGCAACTGTAACCAGGTGCAATAGCACAATGATGGGTGCCAGTAGTTCTTTAACGCTTAAACAATGAACTGTTTTTATTTAACATAGCACATAGCACATATCCACAATGGAGCTTAGAACAATCAGACAGCATAAAGGTAGCATATACTCACAGAACCAGTATAGGCTGAATCGTATTCTCATTGGGAGTTGTAATATATTCTCCAGGTCCACCACCATTTGTGTAAGTTTAGCTAGCCTATGTTGTACATTGAGGCGCTTGATGTGCGAGATATATTCACCCCGTATGAAGGCTTTAAGAGCATCCCACATTATCGGGTATTCAGTTGTTTGCTCGTTAGTTTGTAAAAATTCTTTAAAACTAGATTCAATGTGATCACATAGGTCCGTATGAGTAACCCAATATTGACTCAGTCTCCAAATATTATTGCTTGCCTCACTCCCCATTTGTATACTCACTAAAATAGGTGAATGGTCTGATATCCCTCTTGTGAGGTGTTGAATGTCCAACACTATCTGTTTAGCTTCATGGGAACCTAAGGCCATATCGATGCATGACAAAGTAAAATGTGAATTGAGCAATACCTGGGTTCCTATATTTCCACAGGTCTTTAAGCCCAAATGCATCGAACCATCTATGAAAGGCATTATCTGTACGGAAGGGTATAGGGAGTCTGTCAATGTGTTCATCCAGCACTGCATTGAAGTCTCCTATTAACAAAAGTGGGGCATCAGGCAAGTTCTTGTACATAATAGTGTACAATATTGCGTCTGAGAACGGTGGAGGAACATAGATATTAACCAGGGTGATTAAGGATCCCGTAATGCGAGTCTGAACTATCAGGAATCTGCCCTCTGGGTCAGATATTAGGTGGATCAAGGTAAAGGGACATGTTCTGTTAACTAGGATTGTAACTCCTCTTGAATAGGCTGAGTATGTGGCATGGTATGCCGCTGCCACCAATTTCTTTTTGAGTGTCATAAGCTTACTGCCATCTAAGTGTGTTTCCTGGAGGAACACTATATGAGGGTTGTGTTGCTTTATAAATTGAAATACCAAACTACACTTTATAGCGCTGCTGAGACCCCTGACATTCCATGACATAACATTCAATCTAGACATTGTACATTATAGAAGAGATAAGGGCCTAGTGAAGGCCACCAATGCACAGCATAACGTATTATAATTTTTGAAGTCAAGTACTGATACCACACACACTCAAAAATGGAGCAGGTAAGGAGAGCGAGGGGAAAAACATAAACTGTGAACATACCCTTACCCCCACCCCATCCACTGCTATCCCCAACATTAGAAGTGGATTTATCCCCCAAACTATACTTATGGTTACGGTCTGCTGTCTTAGCAGGAATATGAAGTCTCTGGGGCAAATTCACGAAGATGCGAAGTTGCGCCAGGCGCAACTTCGCCACACTTCACCGCACTTCGCCAGGCGTAGTTGCGCCATCGCTCCGCAAATTCACTAAAATCCGAAGTTGCGCTCAGGGGTAGCGTAAGGTTGCGAAGTTGCGCTAGCGTTGATTTGCTATGTAAAGCAAAGTTACGCTAGCGAAGGCTAAATTGCATACGGCGCGAAATTCAAATTTCAATGGAGGAATACGTATCAGCACTACAAATGCCTAGAAAACCTTCAAATCAGCAAATAAAAATTTTATTTTGCCCTACACATGTACCCACTGTCTAGGTAAGTTGCCATGAGTCAGGAAATGTAGGGGGGGGAAGGAGGGGAGCCCCAAAAAAATTTTCGATCTTTTTCAGCCTATCACCCTTAAAAAAGGAAACAATGCAAGCGTTTTTTGGGGCTTTTTTTGAAGCAATCCCTATCTACTCTATTGCACTTTGCCTGGTCTGCGGTGGCGAAGGCAAGTCGGATGCAAGAGGTAACAATCAGTAAAATGTGCAAGTTAGCGAATTAGCATAGTTACGTCATCCCTTCGCCATACATGTTGTCATGTATGATTTCTTGGCTTCCAAGAGTGCCCGGTTAGAATCCCTGTAGTATAGTATTTAGGCAATAAGAGGCCTTGGAGGTGCACCTGGCGGAGGGGGCCAGCCAGGAATTTTATGGGCTTGCTCAACTATAAAGGAAGAGGAGAAAGTCTCGGCTCCCAGCTTTTCCTTAAGCCAGTTCTCAACAAATAGTTCAGGAGTGCCCCCTTCTGCCTTTTCAGGAAGACCCACCAATCTGATATTGTTTCTACGCAGGCGATTCTCCATATCGTCTGCTTTAGCTGTGATGTTATCAGGTATGGGGATTATGGTATCCTCCTGAGCGCTGATATACCTTTCTGCCTCCGTGGTACACTCTCTAATTTTCTGTATTTCGTGTTTAAGTAAAGCAAGTTCGGCTTTAAGATTGTCAAATTTGCTGATTGTAACCTCATGGTTAGTAGAAATAAGTGCCATTACCTCAGCTAGCGTAGGTTGGCCTGGTGCAGCCTGCTGAGAGTCTTCGCTTTGGTCTTGGTACGGGGAGAGTGCGGGAGTGTTATAGGGAGAGGTCAGACAGGAAGCAGCATCGCCACTGACCTGGGCTGCAATGGCATCCATCTGATCCCTGGCGTATCTCCCCAACTTCTTAGCTGCAGATGCTGCGATATTCCTGCCGCCGGTGCTTTCTGTTGCACTCTTGGGCCTGTGGGTAGCATTAATGGTTGCCGTGGAGTTGCGGCCGCCATCTTGAGAACCAGCGTGCAAGGGATCTGGGCCGTGTCAGCTCACCTGTCCGCAATTCTTTTTCATGCTTGCCATTGGGTGCTGTAACAGTCTTTAGCTGCGTCTATAGCTCCTTCTGAAGTTTGTATCCCTGCTGGGAATGAAATTAAATCAGGATAAATTTCGCACAGGCAAGGAGCTATTCCACTATGCTTCCATCCTGCTCACGCGTAAACACGCCCCCTCCAAAGTTCTTCTAATTCTACTGCTACAAACACCGAGGTGTTTTTGTAAGAAGACATGACTGTTTATTTGGGCCAGGATATAGGAAATAAGCAGGTGGGAGAAGGAGGTGGAGAGGACTATGCTTCTCAGGCTACAGATGGGAATGGGGGAGATGGTGAATGGACTTCAAAAGGAAGGGAGGAGGATTGGAAGGTGGTGGGAAAAAGGTCCGGTAAGGTTATGAGGAAAATGGTTGTTGGAAGTAACATTACAATTTCAAATATGTTTTAATTACCTTCTGGGAAGTCTTAGGGGCAAATTCACTAAGATCCGAAGTTGCGCGATCAACAGCTTCGCCACACTTCGCCAGGCATATGGGTATGAAGTAGCGCTAGAGTAGGTCCACTTCGCTAGCGAATTTACGCCAGCACCCATTAGTAAATCGGCAAAATAACGAAATGACATCACGCTGGCGAATTTGCGCTAGTTTTAGCCGCTTCAGACTAGTGAATTTGCCCCTAGGAGAGAATTGGCAGAGGAGGAAGTGAGGAAGGGAGGAAGGATGAGAAAGGAAGATGGTAAGAATGATAAAAATAAAAAGGAGGTTAAAAAAAAGGGAAAAGTATATTAAAAAAGAGTGAACCATTACCACTAAAAAAATCAAAAGAAGGAAGAGAAGAAGGAAAGGTCTCAGAAATTTTTAATCCTTCCCCTATGGAGATAATGGAAGAACAAGGGAAAAAGAGGAAAGGAAGGAATGATAGCGAGGAGGAGTGGGAGTCAGTGGAGGAAGAGGATTTCTTTGTTGCGTAAAGTTTTTTGGGTGCTTCAGGGAAGCCTCAATCTAAAAGGCACGGAAAAGTTAAAATAGCAAGGCTGGCTAAATCTCCAAGATGCCTGAACAAGTAATTTCAATTAGCACTATTAATGTGTGCAGCATAAATAATGTGAATAAGAGAAGGGAAGTTTATGATTTCTTTAGGAAAACAGAATCAGACATTTACTATTTACAAGAAACTAGGTTATGAAACAAAGTGGATGTATTTATTGCAAAAAGGGACTGGCAATTAGGACCATATTTTTGGTCAATTGCAGAAGAACCAGCAGGGGGAATAGGAATCCTTTTTAAAGGGTTTTCTATTCTTAAGATAATGAGACTTTTGGACATTAGTTTTGGAAGGTGTATTCTACTTGATGTGGATATTAAAGGTGACATTTTTAGATTCATAAATGTTTATGCCCCACACACACGCTTTATGTTTCTTACCAAGTGGTGTTAGATGGAGACTTCAGCCAGACATTAAATCCAGGTGATAGGACTGGGAAATGTAATAAATATAGAAAAGGAAAGGGGTTGCACACTCAATGAGATGTAGTAGACAAAGGTGGTATTAAAAAAAAATTCTTTTATAGTAAATGGCAAAATAAATTGTTTACATCAGACAGGCTGGTATATCAAATACAACAGTATTAGCAGAAATATATACATACCACCAAGTAACAAGATCAAGGCAAAAAGAGACAAACCACAGGGAGCAGATACACTTGCCAAAAATAGCTGAACACCCCAGCTTTTTAGCATTAAAGCCTTTGTCAAGGGGAATTCTGATGTGTCACCAAGCTATCTGATAGCTTGGTGACACATTGGCATGGGCATACATTGCTACGATGTTTCCTTGACACTATTTATAAGGCTGATGTTACATTAACTTACTAGTGAATGTATGATGACTATTGTATAAATGATTAGATGTATCTGGCCACTTATGATGCACTGAATTTCAGCTCCGTCACTTTAAATGCATATAATTGAATCTTTGCACTGATGCACTTTTCTGTGGTAACATATGTTACTCTAATGAATGTGGATTTTTAGTAGAACACACTGTCACTTTAAAGATGATAATATATTAGTATGTCTCTTAATGATTTTTATGCCGTGATTGTTTTTATATTGAGCACTACTAAGACTAACATGCTCTTGATAGCTTTTTTTTTTTTTTGTGATCCTGTGATGAGTAAAGGACAAAGGACTCCCGAGCATATAGGTCTATGTGATTGATCCTTATGTACTTTATGATTATGTTTGATGATATAAATACCCATAATTGTTTATAGATGTTGTTTATCTATCGGCAGAATTAGGTGACCAAATCTCCATATTGTGTTAAAAAGCACTGCTCCCGGTAGTTAAAGACATGATATTATCCAGCACCCACTATTAGGAAAGAGATGTTATAACTGAATTGCACGAAAACAGAGATTTTTTGAGTCTAATTGAATGGGGTATTTATATTTCAGATAGCTTGGTGACACATCAGACAGAGATTTTTTAGTCTAATTGAATATTTTTCTATTGTGAATATTGGGAGTGCCCTCCACCAACTTATTTTTGTATAAATTTAATAAATATGAGTCTATCAAACATGATGAAACAGGTTGGATTAATCGATGCAGCAGTGTGGGGAGGAAGGGCATACATACATATTTCTGTGCAAATAGGAGCAGCCGTATAGATTTGATTTTTGTTAAAGAAAGAGAGACTTTTACTGAAGTTAAAGAATCTGTAGTAGAATTTTCAGATGATCTCATGGTTTCTTGTAAATTGGGACTGTCAAACCTTCTTAAGAGGGGCAGGGGTGTGTGGAGACTAGGAATTAATTCTTTAAAAGATGCAGCAGAGAATGGATCCTTTTTTTGATTATGTGGTACACTGGTAGGAAGGAACTAAAAAAGAAATTCAAACCTTCTTCACAAAACTATCTGTTAAAGGACCAGTAACATCAAAAATTTTTACAAAAAAAAATTGTTAGAATACAACGAAAAAAAACACCAACACAAATTAAAATTTAAAATAGCAAAACCTTTATTAAGAAATAACTTACAGAAACTCCATTTACTGTCCTCTTTATAAACGGCGAAAGGGCGACCATCCATCTGCAGCGCTCGATTTCTCCTCCTGGCTATGCACTGACAGCGTGTCCTCTGCCCGATCGCCTTCTCCAGCTCTTTTTCATCCAGCATCAGTAGGAAGGCGATGTCTCCCGCTCCTCCACTCCAGTAATGCAGCCCTGACTGCCGACCCCGTGCCCACTCCGTCACTGTCAAGGCAGCTGAAACAAAGCAGCCGCAAAAGAATGCGTCCAACACTGAGCCGGCAACCCCAGGAGGACGAGCTTCTCTTGGTGAGCCATGCTGCTCCCCGCCTGCAGCTGCTCCCTCTGTCAAACTGCTGTTGGACTGCTGAAGGCTGAATTGTGAACCGGCAGGATTTGGGGGGGACAGGCTTTCGCCCGGGAGCGGTGCAGCCTCCTAACTAATACACTCAATGCGGACCTGCAAAGAGCCGGGGTTATTTGATTTACTTTTATTACTCCTCCTGCCGGCTCAGTGTAGGACGCATCCTTTTGCGGCTGCTTTGTTTCAGCTGCCTTGACAGTGACAGAGTGGGCACGGCGGTTGGCAGTCAGGGCTGCATTCCTGGAGCGGAGGAGTGGGAGAGACATCACCTTCATACTGCTGCTGGATGAAGAAGAGCTGGAGAAGGCGATCGGGCAGAGGACACGCTGTCAGTGTATAGCCAGGAGGAGAAACCGAGCGCTGCAGATGGATGGTCGCCCTTTCGCCGTTTCTGAAGAGGACAGGAAGTGGAGTTTCTGTAAGTTATTTCTTAATAAAGGCTTTACTATTTTAAATTTTAATTTGTGTTGGTGTTTTTTTTTCGTTGTATTCTAACGAATTTTTTGGTAAAATTTTTTGACGTTACTGGTCCTTTAAATGGGAGGGTTTAAGATCAAAAACATACAGTCTCTGAGGAAGAAGTTGGGAATCTTAATTTTAGCCAGGCTAGTGGGGGAGCAAATTTCCCAGTTGAAATATCTGATTAGACAGCATCAGAACAGTCGCAAAAAACTCCCCCAATCATTTTCAGAATTGTAGCGAGACCTTTAAGAAAAAGCAGATGACTGGCCTTATTGACTCAGAGGGAGTTTTGCAGAAATCCAGGGAGGGTATCCTTGGGGTTGTACGGTCATACTATTCTGGTCTGTTCAGAAGTTAAACTTTGGAGAGGGAAAGGACTGAGAACTTCTTAAATGCGACCCCAGGACCTGATACAGTAAATTTGGACTTTTCCCCATTGACAGCAAATATTGAGGAGGAAGAGGTGGTGGGTGCGATTGATAGAATGCATAACAAGAAAGCTCCAGGGCCTGATAGGCCAACGGTAGAGTTTTAAAAGACCTTTAAAGTGATGTTAGTCTCAGTGTTAGCTAAAATCTTTAATGAATGTTTGGAGAGGGGTATACCTGAGTCAATGAGATGTTTTTCTTTAATATTGCTGTTGAAGGGGAAGGATGATGAGAAGGTTGAGAACTGGAGGCCGATTGCCCTTCTCAATTCTGACAGAAAGATTCTGGTGAGGATTATTTTTTCATGTTTGATTTTGTTTTCTGGCACTTTAATATCATCCTGTCAGTTCTGCATGGTGAAGGAGCGGAGCATTTTTGGGGCTCTCCTTACTTTAAGGGAACCCTGGGAGTCATGCAAAGCTCATGGTTGGGGCAAATACCTGTTGTCTTTAGATCAAAGAAAAGCTTTTGATAAGGTTAACCATGACTATCTATGGGCTGTTTTGTCTAAATATGGCATCCCGGGTAAATTTATTAGATGGTTAAGGAATTTGTATGAAGGGGCAAAAAGCTTTCCACTAATTAATGGCTGGCAAGGTGAAAGATTTGAAGTTGGGGCCGGGGTACGGCAGAGTCCTCTTCTCTACATATTTGCTCTGGATCCCTTCCTGAGGATGCTGGAGGAGAAGGGCTTGGAGGGGGTATGTGCCTGGCGGGCAGCCACTCAGGTTTGTAGCATACATGGATGATGTGTCAGTGGTCATTTCTAAGTAGGCGGAGGTTGAGGTTATCACTGATTGCATCAGAAGCTAGTCGAGGGCCTCTGGCTCCTCAGTTAATCATGAAGGAGTCTGAAACTTTTTGGACTCTAGGAGGGGGGCAGGATTTTTAGGATGGAAATTTCCTTATGGCCCCAGAGCAGGTTAAAATCTTGGGAGTGAAATTTGGGAGGCATGATAATAGCAGACTGAATAGGGAAGAGAAAGTGAATGCTGGTTTGGCAAAAGTTCAGCGTTGGAGATCTTGGAAGCTGTCCTATAGAGAATCTGATCAAGACCTTTTGGTCCCGTTGTTTCTTTTTGTTGTTTATGTGTTTCCCTTGCCAGAATCTCTCTATGCTCGGGTCTACAGTCTGTTCTTCCAGATGCTTTGGGGGAACAGACTGAACCCAGTAAAAAGAGGGGTAACATTCCTGCAGAGGAAAGAGGGAGGTTTAGGGATGGTTTGTCCAATCACCTTCTTTGGCACCATTTTCCTTAAATTCAACTTTGGGAACCTGGGTCAAAGGACGTGTTTTCTGTGGGAAAACTGTGTGAGGTCTTGGGTTTTGCCTTTTATCAGCGACTGGATGGAGGGCTGTAGAGTGAAGGGGGTCCGGATAAGGGAGGGTGGGTTTCCGCAGCACATTCTTCTGGGGTTAAAACTTGAGTTTTAGGGACATGGAGAATCTCGCCAGAAAGGAATTATATAGATTGGTGCTTGATTCTTTTTTTACTTCTGCACTGATTTTGAAAGATTGCCCTACAATAAGTATGGGGGATTGCATTAAATTTTTGAATGGCCATAGGCTCCCAGGGAAACTTTTTGACAATGCATGGCTGGTGTTACAGGGAAAACTTTTCTTATGAGGAAATGTGAGCTATCTAAATATTGTAGAAATATTCTTTCCTTGGGGATGTGGAGAAGAAGAAACTATCGACCATTTTTTGATAAACTGCTCAGTTTCCCACAATATTTATGACCATGTCCTTACAATACTGGGTATTAAGTGCCTTTTTAGGGGAACTTATGAGGAAAGGGCCTATGGTATCATTAGCAGGAAACATTCATTGGAGAAGGAAAAACTTTTTATTATTTTTTCTGTAATTCGGTATCACTTATGGATAAGTATGTGTGGTAAAACCTTTGGGATGGAGGAAGGAACCATGGATCTGACTGTTAAGAAAAAGGATTTGTATTTCATCAAATTTAAAGAAATTTGTAAAAATAAAGAAAATATAACTCGGTGGAGGGAAATTTCTTTTGATGATATTTAATTTGCTTTATGTAAAAATGTTTATTCATAATCTACCTATGATTTGAAAATGTGAACGTTGGTGTTTTTTGTTTTTGCTAATGTTTTTTATTTAAATTATTTAATAAAAATCCCTATCTGATTGACATTGCAAGTAGCAGTGTTTCAGAGAGCTCTGCAATGTCCGGAACAAGCCCAGGCTTAGGGCTGGTTGGGCTACTAGACAAAGCAAGGCCCAGGCTTTGGGGCCTACCCTTCTGGCTGAACATACAATGCCAGAGCTACACTCCTCTTTTTTGGGAACCCTAAAATCAAGGAGGAGAAACAGCAGTAAGAGTGATGAGGACATGGAGAAAAGTTTTGCTGAGATCAGAAAGCAAAAGCAAAGAAATGTGCTAGTGGCTCAGGCCCAGGAAGCTGGAAGCAAGCGTGGGGCTCCCACTAAGAAACCCCCTCAGGAAGAATCCAACTTGAATCCTGCATTACCCCCAGGGAAACAAGGTAAAGAAAAAAAGCCTGAATGTGACCCTGTGTGTGCAGATTATGTGAATAAACAGCAGCATGTGCAGGTTATAGCAGTGAGTGAGGAAAGTAAATGCACTGACACTGAGAAAAGTAAAACCTTGCAAAAGAAAGAAATATCTGCCAAACCTAGTGATAAAATGCACAAGTTTGTTGCACCCCAAACACACAGTGATCCCCCTGTAAGACCCGGTAAAGCACATGGAGTCTGTAGCCCCTGGGGAGGAAGGTGTTTGTGTTCTGGAGCTGGGAGAGTCTGTGAAGTGTACTGACAGTTGCAGCAGACATGCTATCTCAGTATGGGGAATCCAAGATGGCACCGCCAAACACTGCACAAGTAGTTGGGGGCATTTGGCAATGACATCACAAAGGCTCCTGTCAGTTAAACTGAGCCTCTCACATGTGCAAGTGCAGCCAATGTTACAGCTCAAACACCAGGGGGAGAGAATGTGCAGGAGGAACAGCTTGTGAGGAAGATGGGGGAGCAGCCAACAGTGGCAAAGCCAAGCAAAGGGGGTTGCAGAAGCCTTAAAGGAGATGCAAACATTACAAAAGAAAAAACTGCAGATATCAATAAAATGTCTGAATAACCTCATGTCCCTGTCAGATGGGAAAGAAACAAAACTTAACATGAAAAATAAAGACAGTTTGTTCGATAAAATTAGCAGCATTGACAAGTGAATAATCCGACTGTATGGGAAAGTTGGCTCGTGGAAAGAAATATATTAAAACAAGCAAAAGTTTGAGTCAATGCATTCTGGTTATAAATCAGCGTATCCACATCCTGCTACTGGGTGGTGCCAGACCCAATCCAGTTGTTGAATCTTTATTATAGATCTGTTATATGTTAGTTATGGTATACAGAATACTACAGTTCCCAGAATGCATTGTCACATGTTGCCATGCAATTTCCTGTGTGTGTTATGTAAGTGATTTCTTATTGGTTCTGGGGGGTTTTAGTGATAGTGAGTAATTACCTGTTCCTGTTGCTGTAAGTTTGTGAGAGCTCTCTCTATAGCTGCATGTTCCTGCATTAACCGAATAACAGTGCTGACTCCTAAATAAAGTTATTAGCAGCAAAGAACTTGTGTGGAACAACATCACTGCTGTGCAAGAATCTGATACCAAGGAACTTTGGTAGGTCATCTAACCCTGAACATTAGAGCGTTATACTGAATAGTTACAACACAATTTGGTGCCAAAATCCGGGAAGATGGCAGAAAGATTTGATTTACTTAAAAGTAACCAAGTAAAAGTAACCAGTAACATACATTTTTTTTAAAAAAAAAAAATGTTTCTGCTTAATGAAAAAAAAAACGCCAAGACAGTTTTAACTTTAAATTTGCAAAGTCTTTATTAGGAAATTACTTACTGATTCTCTGCTTGTGCTTCTCTTCAGAAATGGCGACAGGGTGATTTGCTTGATTTCTCCTCCGTGCCTTCCTAGGAGATAGCCAGGAATGAGAAATCACTGATGAAATCACCCTGCCTAAGTTTCTGAAGAGGAGTACAAGCAGAGAATTGGTAAGTCATTTCTTAATAAAGACTGTGAATTTAAAGCTACAACTGCCTTGGTGGTTTTTTTTCATTAAGTAGAAACAAGTTTTTAATAAAAAATGTTCATGTTACTGGTCCTTCAAGTGCAAACGTGGTGCAGTCAGAAGTTCCATTACAAAAATGCTGCAAAAATAGAAGAGGAGCTAGGGAAATCAGCACCTCAGATAGATATATTGGAGGAGAACTTAGAGCAACTTTCCCTCAGAGAGGCAACATTATATGAACTGGACAGGGACATTGAGGCTCTGATAACCTCTGCAGATGAGATTGAAGCAGAGTATGAAACAGTCCAGTCCTATCAGCATCGCATTGTTATGTGGAAAAGCAGAATAACACGTGTAATAAGAGACAGGGAGGAAGTTAATAGTGCAGCCAGCTATGCCATCTGCCAATCCAGATCAGCATCTCAGAATCACACAGTGAAACTTCCAAAGTTGATTATTGGGAAAATATTGGGAGAGATCAGTTGCTGGCAGGAATTCTGGAGTCAGTTTGAAGCTGCAATTCACAAAAATGGCAGCCTGTCAGTAATAGATATATGTAACTATTTGAAATCATACTTGTGTGGTGCTACTGCAACTGCTATTACTGGGCTTCCCCTATCCAATGAAAATTACACTGTGGCAATAGAAATACTGCAAAACTGATTTGGTTGCAAGGACTTAATAATAAATGCTCAAATGAATAAGCTCTTAAACCTGACTGCAGTAAGGAGATCCTCTGATGTTCTAGCTCTGCGTTTCTTATATGATGAATGTGAAATACAAATGCGCAGTTTGCAATCTATGGGAGTTGTATCTCACAGTTATGGAGGCCTGCTATGCCCAATATTGCTGAAGCTGATTCCTGAGGATATAGCTCTTGAATTTGGTCGCCAGCAGGAACAGCAGGAATGCAATGTGCCAATATTTCTAAAATTCTTAAAAAGGGACGTTGAGAGCATTACAATTAACCAGATCAGAAAAACCTTCACTGTTGTGCAATCAAGAACAGTGCCATCAGATATCAACGACACACTTTGAACATAAACCTAAGAGACTAACAATGGCCACAGTAGCTGCCCTGTATTCCGCTTTAAACTCTGCAACCTGTGTACTTTGTGACCAGTCAAAGCATATGACTGAGAACTATTATAATTTCACCCCAGAGGAATGTAAGGAATGACTTAAATGAAATGTATAATGTTTTGTGTGTTTGGGGCAAAGCATATTGCAAAGTACTGCAGGGTGAAAGGAATCATATGTGCAACATGTGGCAAGAGACATCACAACTCAGTGACCAAAGAACCAAACAAGGCTCCATGAAGGCAACAGAGGACTGGGAAAGGCTCTTGTTGCACTTGAAACAACCCTTGGGTGGACTCTACAAGGGCTAGTTCAGATATCCAGTGTAACTGGCATCACAAGTGTTGGCAGTCATGAATGTTATGTTGCAGATGAAACCCTTGTGTCCAGTCAACTATGAGCCTATTGGGAACTGGAGTCCTTAGGGGTGACTGGAGAAAAAATGGTAAACTCAGAATCAGAATGAATCAGATGAGTAAATTCTACAATGGTTCTTATCTACAGATAAGTACACTGCAAGAAGATATGTGACAGAACTACCTTGGCTACTTGATTGACCATACTTGGCAAACAACCTTACTGTGGCTGAAGGAAGATTTGATTGCTTGATGAAAAGGCTTTCAACAGATTTCCGTCTATACCACAGGTACAACAGTGTAATCCAGGAGTCCCTCAAAGAGGTTATTGTTGAGGATGTGGACACAGGTGAAACCCCAACTGCTTAAAGGGTAAGATTGAGTATTATTTACCTCATCATGCAGTGTTAAGAGAAGAAAAGGCAACAACCAAGCTGAAAATAGTGTTTGATGCTTCTTCTCATGATAAGGGACAAGTATAACTTAATGATTGCCTACTCACAGGACCAAATCTTAATCCTGACTTTCTTAAAATCCTGATTAATTTCAGACTTCACAAGGTTGCATTGATGGCAGACACTACCAAGGCATTCTTACAAATCAGCCTTGCAGAAAAGGACACAGACTCAACACACTGTCAAATTCTTGTGGACTAATGATATTCCAAAACCTAACCAGCAACCACACTTAAGTGTTTTGAGGATGACAAGTTTTTTGGTGCATCACCCAACCCATTTCTTCTGACAGCTACCATCAAACATCATTTAAAACAATATTAAAGATCACATCTTAGGACTGTTCAGGTTCTTAACAAGTTCCTTTATGTGGATGACCTCATATCAAGAGCAGAAAGTGTTGATGATTATCCACAGAGGCAAGGGACATTATGCTCTCTGATTCAGGAGCACCTGTTGGCGCTCCCATCTCTGTCAGCGTCCAAATCAAGATGGCGGCACCCATGATCTGGGCTGACACCGGCGTCCTGAGGCCGGCATGATGATGTCACATGCCCAGTGCAAACATTGAGATAAAAGGACTTCCAGGTCACAGATTTGATGCCCGAATATAGGAATTGCTATATCGTGTTCCTGGGTCCCTTGCTTCCTGACCTGGGCTTGACCCTGATTCCTGCTGCCTGCCTTGCTGAACCTTTGCCTGAACTTGACTACGCTTATGCCTGAGCCCTCTCTGGATACCACAAACTTGGACTCTAAGCTTCCTCCTTGGTCCTGACTACTCCCACTGGAAGCCGATAGGCTCCCTGACACGCAGCAGGTATGGTTCTCTGTAAATGGGTTACTAATTCAAGTGAATTAAGGTTCAAATGGCAAAAGACTAACAGTGAAATGGGGTCTACTATAGTGGACCAAGCAAACTACCGTAAGGTATTTGGTCTCAAATGGAGAACAGAGACTGATGTTTGTGCAAGACAGGAGAAATACAAAGAGTTGTGTTCTGATGACATCAGCACATATTTTTGACCCTATTGGATTCTTATCTCTATTAACAGTTAGGGTAAAGATCCTTTTCCAGGAATTATGGGAACATGGCATTTGCTGGGATGAAGAATTACCACCAGACTTAACAAGTAAGTGTTTAGAGCTGCCACAGTTCTCTAGCTATCCCCAGGCAGTACGGTCAGGGTCTTTCATATTCATCTTTGAAAATGCATGTTTTCTGTGATGCTAGTGAATCTGCTTATGGCACTGTTGCTTACTTATAGTATATTGAGCAAGGTATTGCATCTACCTGCTTTGTTGCTTCAAAGTCATGAGTTGCCCCTTTAAAGAAGGTCACACTTCCAAGAGTTGCTTGGAGCATTAGTTTAATGTATTAAATTAAAGTATTTACTAGACTGCCTGAGCATCCAGTCTATTAAACCTCACTTATGACTGACTCTATGATTGCATTGCACTGGATCCAAAGTTCCACAAACTTGTGGAAGCCATTTGTTGCAAATTGAGTAGCAGAAATAAAATCACTCACTGAACCAACAGTATGGTCGTACTGTATAGGGAAGGAAAACCCTGCAGATTTCCTTACGATGGGTCAACACTCAAATTACTTAATTACAAATCGCCTTTGGTGGCATGGGCCGGACTGGTTACAAGGTTCACAGTAAGGGTGGACGCAAAATTGCCAAATGGTCACTAGTGTCTCAGAAAATGCAGATGTGGAATCAGATAACCAAGTGACTGTATATAACAACTATGACCCAATTTTCCCTCTAGAAAGGTTTAGTAAATTATGTACCGCAGAATTACTGCCTGGGTATACAGATTTATTCAAACACCAGTCAGTCAAGTAACAGAATTATTGGTGAACTGTCTGTGAAAGAAATATTGAGGGCTGAAAGGTACTGGGTCAAATTCTCACAAGGATGTGAGTTCAGTCATGAAATCTTCTGTCTTAACACTGAACAGAGCTTGCCTAAGAACTCCAGAATAAGAGACTTCAATCCATTTCTTGACAAGGACGGACATTTGTGTGTAGGTGGTAGGTTACACAAGGTAAACTTGACAGAAAGGCAAAGACATTCTGGTATGTTGCCTGCAAGGGGCGCTTTTCAGAACTTCAAGTGCAATATAAGCATGAAAAGGTGATGCATTTGAGGTTACCAGAAACACTGGCACAACTCAGAGAGCAATTTTGGGTGATACAAAAATGTTATATCTATAAGAAATTTAATGTCAGAGCTGGAAGTGAAATACCAGTTCTGGTCCTTGAGGACAGAGTCTTGGAAGCCCCTTGTTTTAAAATATCAGGTGTTGAATTTGCAGGTCCTCTATTTGTGAAGGACAAAACATCTACAAGAAAGACATTGTTTACTTGTGCAGTCACAAGAGCTGTTCACTTAGAACTTGTTTCAGACCAGACAATTGCGAACTTTTTATTAGCCTTTAGGAGATTTATTGCTAGAAGGGGGCTGTGCAAGGTTGAATATTCCAACAATGAAAAGACTTTTAAAAGATCTGATTTGTTTCTCCAAGAACAATTGAAAACTCTTAATCCTAACCCTGAATATTAGAGCGTTATACTGAATAGTTACACCAGTACCTCCAACAGTCCGGCCACTTCTGAGAGTGAACCAGAGTTTGAAAAACCATTGCCTCCATGGTGGCAGCAACAAGGTGACAGAGTCAATTGGCAGAACATGGCTTTTGATGTGAATGAGATTCAGGAGCAAGAGAAGAAGAAAAAAGAGCAGAAAAGCTTCAAAGTGAATCTGCCACAAACCAGCACAAGACCAAAGGTATGGTATGAGGATTTGTCTCACGCTGCCTATGAGATTTCATCTGATCAGGACTTTCCAGAGTTGCCTAAAGCAGCAGTGAGACCATCAGAAGATTCAAGTGTCTGGTGCCACAACCAAACAGAGGGCAAGAAGGTCTCCCGTAAAGCAGCTGAGAGTGGTCCAGAATCTGAAGGCAAAATGGAAGTGGCAGCTAAAGAATGTAATTTGTGTGTGCAGAATGAAGTGGTTATGAGTGTGGCTGACAGTGTGGCTGACAGTGTGGCGTCTGTCACAGATGGGAATGAGTGTGAGCAGATGGAAGTGAGAGAGAGTGCGACTGAAGAGGCAGAAGTGAGAGAGAGTGCAGCTGAACAAGTAGTAGTGAGAGAGAGTGAGAATGCGGTTGTGCAGCCTGGACAAGAGAATGTAGCTGAAGAGTCTGTGAGTCAGGAGGCGGGGTTAGAGGTGGAACATTGTGAGAGTCAGTCAGGTACAGCAGAAGGTGCAGGTAGAATCTATTCAGGTTGGAGGGGTGGATGAAATTGCATACAGTTTTTGGGGAAAGTGAAGGCTCTTTGCAACCCAAGACGTGTCCCATGATAACCAAACCTTTAAGAGGAAACATTGGGTAAAAATTAAATGGGATGGAGAGAAAGAACAAGTTCCATCTAGAAGGTTTCTTGTAAGAACAATCTTACTGGGTAGCATGGGTTTCAGGCCTAGGGATTTATCAACTGTTATAGCACAATCAGAAACTGATTTTGATGTCATTTTTAAGCTTCAGGAAGCACTTGAGCACTTTTGACTTATTTATAGCATGCAAAAAAAGGCAGGTAACCAAAATTGGGAGCATTTTGTGGTAATCCCTATGACAAAGCCTGAGACAAAAAATATAACGATTGTAACAAAGAATGACTCAATTCGTCAGGAAGACATACTCATATGGTTACGCAGGCAATGTACAATCCTTACACCTCTAGTTAAAGCTTTTGATAAGGATGGGGTTTGGGCAGGAGTCTGGACAACACAGGTTAAGTTAAACATCTCAGGTAGCGTTCCACAGCACCTGCTCAATTATTTTTTCATTGAGAAAGAACGAGGTACCTGTTTTTATGTTGGGCAGCCCTGTGTTTTAAATGTGGAGCAAGTAACCAATTGGCCAAGTCATGTGCAGTCCTCAGGTGTGCCCTATGTAATGAAATTGGTCATGTTGCAGAAGCATGTGTAAATGTCAGGTGCAGTCTTTGTAATTGAATGGGACATGTACATAGGAGTTGCACTGAGGCCTATCATGATATAGTCACCCTGTTTGCAGTGTGAGATTGTTGCGTACAAGATTCATGGCATTCGAAAGTTTAGCAAACTCAGATGCTTTAGGAAACCTGACTCACTACTCAGGCAGATCTTAGAAAGGCAAGAGTGACATGGCCTTCCTCCTGGCCTATAGCAGAGGAATCATGTGGAGGAGTAGCAATACTGTTTTGGGGTGGCCTCAATATTATAATACATTGTTTGTTTGAGATCCAGGTGGGCATTGTTTGCTACTGGAAGTCATGATAAGTTTAAGTCATTTCTGTCTTATAAACATCTATGGGCCACAGTCTATGGCAGCCAGGTGGGCCCTGCTAGTTGAAGCTAGACCTTTTCTACACACTTCCCTTCCAGTCATCCTGGCTGGTGATTTCAACCAGGTCCTTGGACCAGGAGATCGTTCTGGTAAAGTGAGAAAATTAGAAAGTTATTATTTAAACATGCTTATTCAGCAGGCTGGTCTGGTTGATGTTGCAACCTGGGGTGGCTAGTAGGTGTCATATAACTATAGATGTGCAGAAAGAAGCAGCCTTCTAGGTATGGCTTTTGTCAGGGTCAGTGAGGAGTTTACTTATGTGAAGGAAGTTGGGGTAGAGTACTCTGATCTCTTGTGACACTCTCTTTTACAGTGGGATCCTCATCTATTCCAGTGAAGGATAAGGGTCTGTGGCAGCTGAGTGTGGATTCGCTGAGTCCCCTGAGTCTTTTGAGGCTCTTCTTTGCCACCATCATGGTGGGAGAATGCCAAATTCTCATTCCGGTCCAACACAATTTCCGCTCGCACTCCCAGGCCCTCCTTAGTTGATCCTGCTAGGTGCCCAGTCCTTGGGGGATACGGCGATCCCCACAATTCGGTAATGCACAAAGTAGAAAGTACTGGCACTCGATAGCAAATGTTTATTCGGTCAAACAAATGCACATGTACAATGCACATTGTTTGACCGAATAAACACGTAGGGGGTAACCCCTTTGCATTTGCTATCGAGTGCCAGTAAATTCTCATTCCGGACCTTCTTCCGTACGCTATCTGTACATAGGAAGGGTAATAGGTATAAGAAGTACCTGACTCTTTTAAAGAAGTTGGAGTCCTCTATTTTGGATAGGGTGGAAGGGTCGAAAATTACCCAGCTGAAGGCCCAGATCAGAGAATGTCAGTACAGCCGGTACAAATCTATTGTGCATGAAAGGGACTATGGAAGTTTTCACTCACCTGAGAATGTTGGGAGGCACTTATCTCCGGTCTGATTGATCCCAAGGTAGGGCATCCATGGGATAGAGAAAAACTTCTACGGTTCTCTGTTCTGGGCCAAGGCTTTGGATAAGGGGAGGACTTCATCCTTCCTGGAGGCAACCCCAGGGCCTGATGTTACCAATTTGGACTTTGAGCCTTTGACAACTGAGATCATGGAAGATGAGGTCAAAGCTGCCATCGACTGCCTCGCTAAAAAGAAGGCTCAAGGACGCCTGGCCTTACAGCCAAATTTTATTAGAAATTTAAAGACCAGCTGGCTCCGGTTCCCGAAGAGGTTTTTAGAGACTGCCTGGAAGGGGGTATCTTACCACCTCTATGAGAGAATTCTCTTTGATCCTGCTGTCAAAAGGCAAGGATCCAAAGCATGTTGAGAATTGGAGGCCAATTGCCCTTCTCAACACTGATAGGAAGGTTCTCTCACTGATACTTTTTACTAGATTAAGTTTATTTTCAGGCACTTTATTATCTCCTGTCCAGTCCTTCATGGTGAAAGGGCAGAGCATCTTTGGGGTGATCGTTACTATTAGGGAAGCTTTGGATCTATGCAAAGTCCAAAACACTGGGTGTTACTTTTTGTCTCTGGACCAGGCTAAGGCCTTTGATCAAGTGGATTATCAGTAGCTGTGGGCTGTTTTAACAAAATATGGCTTCCTGGGGACATTCATTAGATGGCTCTCAGCTTTGTACAAAGGGGCAGTAAGCTTTCCACTTATCAATGGGTGGCGCAGTGAAAACTTTGAGGTTGGGGCCAGGGTGAGACAGGGGTGTCCCTTAAGCCCTCTGCTGTATGTTTTTGTGATCGATCCTTTTCTAAGGAGTTTGCAGGCGAGTGGAATTAAGGGTCTCCGTAGCCAGCCTCTCAGGTAGGTAGCCTATGCGGATGATGTCACGGTAGCAGTCTCTTGTCTTGAAGATGTGAGAGTCCAAAACAATCAGAAGGTATTCAGAGGCCTCCGGTTCTCTGGTCAACATGAATAAGTCTGAAGCTTTTTGGTCATTAGACGAGGAGCCAGCCTTTCCACTCCTCCAAATTTTAACAGCCCAAAATTTTTGGGAATCAAATTTGGGAAGGGAGGTAAAACTGGGAAGAAAAGTTGGATGGTGAAATGTTTAAGTACAGCGTTGGAAGTAGTGGAAGCTGTCCTACAGAGAAAGGGTGAAGTTTGTGAAGACTTACCTGGCCCATATCTTTTTGTTTGTTTCCTACATGTATCCGCTGGCATGTTATGCCCAGTGGCCTTCTTTGGATCCATTTTCTTGAAGTTTAACTTTGGGAGCCTGGGCCAAAAAACTGATTCCCTGTGGGAATGTTGGATCAGGAATTGGGCATTGCCTCTGGTAGGAGATTGGGTGCTTGGGTGCTTGGCGATAGTGTGAAGCAGGTTCAAGTGCGTGGGAATTGTCTCCCACTGCATATTCGACTCCAGCTAAAACTTTTAAGAAAGTGGGACATCAGAATTGGGGAACTGAGTTCTGTTGCAAGGAGAGAATTTTATCAGAGGATCTTATTGAGCTGTTTTGTTTGTAAGCTTTTTGAATATCACAGAGAGGGAGTGCCCATGGGGCTGTCCCACTAATGAGACCCTGGAACATTTTCTTGTATATTTTCCTGTGATGTAAGTTGTACAATATCGGCTGGCAGAGGCTCTCAAAGTACCCCACATTAAACAACTGTCCTATGCCAATGCAGCCTATGGTGTTCTGTCTGTCCAACACCTCCAGGATAGAGGAACAGTTTATATAATAATATCAGTGATAAGGTACCACTAGTGATGGGCGAATTTGCGCAAAAATTCGCAAAACGGCGCCGGCGTCTCGTTTTTGATGCCGGCGCCCGTTTTTTCGACGCCGGCGCCCGTTTCTGGCACCGGCGTCCGTTTTTTCGAAAAAAACATTTTGACGCCGGCGAATTTTTGCCGCGAATTTTCGCGGGCGTTTTGCGAATTTATTCGATGGCGGCGAAACGCGCAAATTCGCCGCAAATGATGTGATGTCTGACCCTTTTCTCTCTCTACTCGCTAAGATGTGTCCTGAAGGGGGAAAAAAACAGACAGGGTAACACCAGCTAATGCTTTTTAGCATAAAAGTTCTGCAAGCTATTTGGCTCAACATTATATGTGTCCTGGGTTGGGGGACTGTATGTGGGTAAGGGTGGTGCATAATGGACAGATGAAGGATTTTGAGTGGTTTTGGTGTATGGTGGTGTGAGCTGTTGAGCCAAAGGCAATTTTTTGCTTATTGATGGTGAATAATTGCAAATAAGTTTGATTTAGCTGAGCTGAATATTATTGTAAATTGCTAAGTTTCTACTAAATAAAAAAAATCCTATCTGATCCCCATTGTAAGCATCAGTCCTGCCCTGCTTTATTACTGAGATTCTGTATAACAAACCATTCTGTCACAAATTCTATCTGATATCCATTTTTGTGCTATTTTGTTTAGCAATTATACTGGTTTTGGCTAAAATAGTTATATGGAAATCAAATACATAATTTTGGGAAAGAATATATTTTTCACGGCCCTGTGACTTTAGTTATGCTACTGATTGTTAACACGCTTCATTTTTGCTAAAGAAACGTTTTTATATATAAAACAAAACAAATTCTGTAAATGTTCTTTGTGTCACTCATACTAGGGTGGGGATAAGTAGACAAAAAGTTGTCCAACATCTATTTCAGCATTGTTGTCTATGAAGAGTCTCATTTATCCAGGATAGATACAATATCTAGTAGAGTCAAAGGCAACTGGACATTTAGAGTTTTCTTGAAAACATTTTGCCACTCATCTGAGTGACTTCTTCAGTTCCACTGAATGGTAAGGAATTCCCCAAAATTTAAACCCTTAAGGGTAGAAAAGTCACAGACAATCAGTCACAATATTTCATTAAACTTCAGTAGCATTGGCACACTCTGAAAGTCCAGTTGCCTTTGACTTAATTCTAATAGATACTGTATCTCAACATTGTTATTTTTTTACCTCTTAAGGGGTAGTATACCTTTTAGTATACTACCCCTTAAACCTTTTAACTTTTATTTTGTTATTGAATAGCCAATTCTTAGCAACTTTTCAATTGGTCATTATTTTGTATAGGTTTCATATTATTGCCATCTTCTTATGACTCAAACCACTGCCTGGTTTCTAGTATAATTTAGACCCTAACAATCAGATCTGTGCTGAAATTCCAAACTAAAGAGTTGAACAAGATATTGTCATTTAATATTGTTACGGCCATTCTAGTTTCTTTTTCTTTAAATAAAAATCTTAATTTATTTGGGGGTGCTATATTGTACTGGAGGTGGCTGCGGGTCCTTTAGATGATGTTTTCTGGTGGGCCCCATGCACCCCAGTCGAACACTGTCTGGGGCTAATTTATTCATTATTTTTATTTTCCTTCTTATTATAATAGTATGTCTTGGGTGTGTAAAATGGGATAGCATGTAGGGGCATGGCCACAAATTGGGCGTGTACAACAGTGAAGCAGCATGTGCCACAGATCTTTATTAGACCTCTGAATGTGAGTGATATAGCACTGATCCATGCACTTGCACCATATGACATTGCACAATGCACTAGGAATGAATGACTGAAGTATATTCTGAAAATCAGTCCTTAAGCACAGTATTATACAAAGCAGGATGGTGTAAATCTACGATTGTAAGCATTCGATCGAATGAAAAGCATTTGATCGAATGCTTCGATCGTTCGATTCGAATGAAAATCGTTCGATCGAACGATTAAAATCCTTCGATCGTTTGAATCGAACGATTTTAGCGGGTGTTCGAAGTTCGCGAACTGTTCGCGAACGTTCGCATTTTTTGCTGGTGTTCGCGAACGGCGTTCGCGAACACCAAATCGGCAGTTCGCTACATCCCTATTGGCCAGCATTACTCTAGAGCAAAGATGTGAGAAATATAATTTGTAAAGCATATACTTGCTTTAAAATGGTTAATAAGTATATTATGTACAAACCAAAATGTACCTATATGGAATGTTCAAATTCGCATCAAAGTTGGCAGCTGAGCAAGTCATGGGAATGAAGCCGGTTAAGGGCTGAGATGAGCTTAGGCAGGGCCCCTCCCTTCGCCCAGGTGTGTCATAGTACCTGGCTGCCCCCAGCCCCCCCAGACTAGAACAATAGAGTGGCTTCCCAGTGGTGGGAAAAAGAGGAGCGAGCCTGTGGGCAGAGCCAGGGGGTTGATTTCTGGATCTGGATTCTTACAAGAAGGTTTGTAGTTTTGCAGACAGATTTACTGTTGTTTTTTTGTATCTCACCCTCCCTACCTAGGTGAAGAAGGGTCCAAATGAAGGTGCTCCAGAGTACTTCATGACCGATCGCCATGAAGGGGTCAGGAAGGAATTTTCCTCATAGTGCTAATTGGTTTCAAAGCACAAGAGTTTTTGCCTTCTTCTGGGGTACCATTATCTGGTTTGGTCAATAGTACTTACCTCGTACAGCTGCAGCTCTTGGGTTGTCAAGGTAAGATTGCATCAGTGCGGCTCCATGAGCAAAAAGATGGTTACAGTTCAGACCTACCCTTATTGTCACTAGTGTGTATCAGACTTTGACCATTTATGCACATTTTTATGGTATGGGCAGTGAGCCCACATTTTATAGTAGGAGCCACAGCTGGGGTCAGGATGTACCTAGTCCTTTTTTGCTAAATTGTTAAATAGAGCTGTGACTTCCACAGATTTTACCACCATATATGTTTCTGTGTCTTTAATTCTCTATAGTAGGGACATACTATGAGGGGACAGGGTGGAGGTCCTTTGCCTATTTCTCCCAATTGATTTTATGGTACTGCTTTCTTGTATATTTTAAAACTTGCTACTAGATGTAAATGGTATGAGTCATTTTATTATAGTTATGGAGATAAATTGCTGATTATTTTAGGTTGTGCTTCTCTGATAATTTCTCTTAATCATAGTAGAAAATGCCTACTTGTGAGGGAGAGAGGCTCAATAAAAGAATAAATTATGATCAGAGTTTAAAAAACAAATGTAACTTACATTTTTTGTAGAGGGAGAGTCATGCAAAATCTTTATTTTCGCTTACATTTGCAATTTTATTGCTGAAGCACAGTTATTTCTTACTTATGTGACATTAAAATGTATAAGGAATCCTCACGTGTGCTATATCCAGCAACTAGTTGAGATTTATAACACCCACTTTAGGGAGAAAGAAAAAAAAACAAACGTAAAACGGATTTAAATCACAGATTACTCAGTGTAACAGGAGCAAGGGACTATTGCAAGCTGTAAGTGGAACAAGAATATATTTATCTGTGAAACAGGGTTATTATGTATAGTGCAGGTGTGTTAGATATTATATTTAACCTGTAAAAAAAAATGTACCTTCTTAGGTACTGGTACTGAGGTATGTAAAATGACAACAAACAGGTATAATTCAAGGAAAAATATAGAATCAATACAGCTCCAGGCAGTAATTTTCAACTGCAATGTGTTTTATTCAGCAGTGCAGGCACACTACATGTTTCGGGCGGAGCAACAACATACAAAGCATTGTGGGAATAAATACCTTCCTGAGACCAGAACAACCACCTCCCCCTCTTAAAGTGACAGTGTGGAAATTACAGTGTTACACAAAATTCTGGATTTCAGTTACTTTCACTGTGAGTTCATTATTTCATAATGTTCAATTGTCCAATTGTCCAGAGTCAAGGAGACTGCTTCTTTCAGCCTGTCCTTGTAGGAAAAACTTAAAACTTAAAAATATCAAATAGAGCCAAAAATGAAAAAAATGCAAAAAAATTCAAAAAAATGGAGATCCAAACCTTGACAAAATTGGTACTGCTATTAAGTAAGCCTACCTAGGGATGTACAAAGCATGTAGTGATTAGTACTATATCTGCTTAAACAGCCAGCATTAATAACAATAACTCCTGTACTTTTAACTATCACTTTATTAGGTCCTACTCACGGCAGGAGTTCCGTGTTGCTTCATTCTAGCTGGCCACTAGTACCTATGAGGAAAAGAAATATCAGTTAGTATATTCTTATACTTATTAACAATAGGTCAATTGCATATTTTTCATAAGAAACATTTCAGGCTATTGTAATCATTCATTCCTTTTGGTTGACTGCATTCTAGTTTGTTTATCCAGTATGCTTCTTTTTGGAGTAGTAATTTCTCCCAGTCGCCACCTCTCTGTGGTCTTTTTACCACCTCTAGTACCTTCCACTTTTAGTTGGCTCACATTATGCTTTTCTTCAAAGAAGAATAATTAAACATTTAACCCTTTGCCTGCCAAGCACGTACGATGTACGTTCTTGCAGGCAAGGGCTTTAACTGCCAAGAACGTACCTAGTACGTTCTGTCAGAAATCAGTGCTGATCTCTGCATCATCGGCTTCAGCCGCCTCTGCAGAGACATGGGGGTATATTTATCAAAGAGTGAAGTTAATAGTGAAGTTCCGCCACTAGAGTGAAATTCCGCAGCTCTCAATTCATTTCTATGGGATTTTTATAGGCGTATTTATCAAAGGGTAATCTTTCACTTTCACCCATTGATAAATACGCCTTTCAAAATCCCATAGAAATGAATTGAGAGCTGCGGAATTTCACTCTAGTGGCGGAACTTCACTCTTTTATAAATTTACCCCATAGTGCTGACAGCTGACAGCCCCCTGGGCAACAAGGCTGGGGGGCTGTCATGTCTGTCCTGCAACAGGATTGTCGCAGGGTCGACCTAAAATCGCAACAAGAAGCAGCTGAACAACTTACCAGGTCCTCCGGCTTCCTTCTTCTTTCTGCTTCACTGGCAACGCCCACGCACTTCCTGGCTGCAGTGACTCAGCATACACGCTGCTGCAAGACTTATACAGCAATCAGATTGTCCCTTCTGCTCCAGCAACGGTAAGTGGCCTTGATTTACACACTTATATACATCTATACACTTGTACACACTTACACACTCATTTTAGTAAAGATTCTTTTTTTTTTCTTTTTTTTGGTAAAGTTATGTACACTTATTTGCACTTTATTTCACACTTATATACACACTTACACACCACTTTTAGAAGTGTATACACATGTATACACAAAAATACTCACTTTTTCATTTTACTAATCTGTGTTTTTTTACCCCTAAAAACCATTTGTTTTGGCAGCATGACTATTGGGTAATTGATTTTGGCAACTTATTATGCTGCCGGATCAGTCATTTTGTTATTTCATTGATTTACACAATTTTTGTGGTTTTATTGCAATTTTATCCCTGCATTATTTTTCCTTATGTATCTTTAGTATAGTTTTGCTGTTTGGTGCTTTGGTATAGAAAGATATATTTTACTTTGTTTGAATATGTACTTTCCAAAAATATATGGTGTTCTGGGGGCTTTTTACAGTTTGGGGGTCTTACAACACATAACACAAAGTCGGGGTACTGTTTTCAGCAGCTGAGTTGGCTAGCGTGAAAATTCATATGCATGTTCTTCATTTGGGGTCCGTACACAACACATACTTTGGTAAATCTATGCATATTGGGCATCAAACTATTCATTAGACCTCTGACGTCCATATTTAGGGTGATTTTTCTTTGTACGTAAAACATTATGTGTGAAAAATGTGGCAAACTGTAACATTTTTAGGCGATTTTCAGAAATGTAGTAAAAACCTCAAAGTTTAGAAAAGATTTGCAGTTTGGTACTTTGGTGTAGAAAAACATCTTTATCTTTGTTGGATTCGTCAGAATGTGTACTTTCCAAAAAATATATGGTTTTGGGGGTTCTTTGCTGTTAGGAGGATCTTGAGGCACATAATATTTTTAGGCAATTTTCAGAAATGTAAAAACTGTTATTTTAATCAACAAATTTAGGAAAGGCTTGCAACTTGGCACTTTGGAGTACAAGGACATGTATACCCAATTTGGGTTCGCGGGAATGTGTACTTTCTGAAAATATATGGATTTCTGGGGTGAACTTACTTTTTTCTACCTTTGCCCCCCCAAAAACAATGTAAATGTGTTGATTTTGCAGTACCTGAAATGATAGACCATATGGGGGTCTTCCTTTTGGGGCCCTTATATGCCACATGCTTGGGTACACCTATACATATCTGACCAAATACGCACGGACTTTCCCCCCTATTTATGAATACATTTTCTTGAAAACTTCTTGTTTGGGAAAGGACTCAATAAAATTGCGAAAAAATCAGAATCGCATGTTTTTTGGGGGGATTTGTCACCAAAAACTGCAACTTTTTTAGGTTTGACGCCCAAAACCGCAAAATGTTCCAATTATTGAACAAAACCCAGTGCAGATCAAGATGACTTCAAAATGTCAAAAGTGCATCTGACATTGTAAATCCAAGACAAAAAAATCATGGTGAACAGCTGGACACCAATAATTATAAGTGACCGCTCATTCTCCACAAAGCAAGCCAGTTCAGGAAGTGATAACACTAGAAAAGTGGTAGCATATGAATTAAAACGTAACTTTTACTGTCTTTCAGTATTAAAAACACACTCACCAAAGTACACACCCACTAGCCAACCAATCCGCGGGCAGTGCTGGACAGTGTTCTTAAAATTGACATATAATTAAAAATATTTAGCACAAGGTGGATCAGTGGGGTCTCTAAGAGACAACGCTGGTTGTTTTTTGCAAATTTTAACCCTCCCAGATACAGGGAGACCACAACCGCCCGCTCCCTCCCTTCCAAGCAGACTCCCCCTTGCTGAACCTGCCTATCTACGTCGGGACTGCGTGGGAGTAAGCACTCTACCGTCCACCTATGCCCGCCCTATGCGTTTCGCCGATGCGCTCTGCTTCGTCAGGGGCATAAGTAATGAGCGCGTTTCTTTTCCAAGTTTAAATAGCCAGTTTGAAAAATCCGGGTACTTGAAATCTCGCAATGTTTCAGCCGTGACTTCCGGATTAGTCACGTGACATTGCGGTTGTCACAGCAACGATGCACACGATCTTCTTGCGTCTCTCATTTTTTGTGCGCTATATGTCCTGATCATCTTCAGTTGGGAACCATCATATTGTACTAACATTGGGTTTGTACTGAAATGTTGTTAATTTAAATAAACTTTGAATAAAATAAAATAAAGCCATTTTTTTGCAATGGGCCATTTTATCATATGTTATCCAGCATTGCAACTACTCATTAAAAAGATTCAATGCAGCAAGGTATAATTTTGGGAAAATTTAACAAAATTAGTCACGAATCCAGAAAACAGCTTCTTATTTAATGTATATGTATTTTGATTCACTGGTGAAAAAAGGGGGTGCTGATATCTGTTCAGTAATAAACCCCATTAATATAAATCCTCTCTAGGGCATCTGTAGCATTGCAATGAAGGCACTTATAAGAACGGACTGAAGGTAAAGCCTTCATTTAGACCATTCGGAGCCTTGCTATTCAACCAATAGGTCCATTTGGCTTCACATTCCAGTAGTTTTCTATCTAGGAAGTAGATTTAAAATGTTCAACGCCAAAGAATTTCATGACTTCCGTGTCACCATTATGGATTTCATTGATGTGGATAGCTACAGTTGTGTTGCGATTATTTTTACATCCCCAACATGTTCGAGAATCCGTCTTCTCAATTCTCTCCGAGTTTTTCCCACTATGTTTTCCCGCAAGCACACTTCATTATGTACACAACACCCACTGTTTTACAGTTAATGAAGTGTGCTATTCTGAAATTGGCAATGTCCAGCCTTCCTGTGACATAGGTAGTCTTTTGTATGAATGGGCATGGCATGCAGGAATACATCTGACATTGACTTATAGACAGTTACATATGGTATCCCAAACCCAGAACAAACCCCAAAGTCCCAGCCTCCGCTCACACTTCAACCAAAACTTAACACATATAACTGCCACTTTTCATCAGGGTTTTATAAAATCTCCAAAAAAAAAATTCTACTAAAAAATAATGTTTCTCCCCTTTAAAAGTCCGACCAGAAAAAATTGGACTTTAATAAATAACCCCCTAAATATAAATCTATTAGACCTGCACACCGATTGATATCGGTACATAGTTAATGTTAACAATGTTAACGAATGGGTGAAGAGAGGCATAGTGAATTGCTCTCCTATTTAAGCTGTTATGGTCTGAAAATAAGTACCTTAAAGGAAATATTGGGACAGTTTTTTTTGTTATTTTATTTATATTTATATATCTGTTCTAGCCAAAAGTAAGGGGAAAGGCCCCACATTCTTACTGCATTCACACTTTGTGTTATTCTTCACTAACAGTGATCACCTTAATATAAATAAGCCCTATACAATCAGTGGTAAAGCTATAGTGACACCGCTATGATTTGAAAACTGTGATTTTACTCATTTGCCCCAGCTGACTCTATTAAAAATTGTTGAACCATGACAATCAAAAAATCTGCATCAGGCCTTTCTCAAAGTGAATAAATCCTAAAAAACAACAAAAAAAACACATAGTAGTGGGAAGGAAGAATCAGACACTTATGATTACATCAGCATGTCATTAACATAAAAAATATGAGTAGCTCATTACCATACTTCATTAAGTGACCAGGATCCTGTTAGCTATGCTAATCTATTGGTATGTATATACAACGTGTTAAAAAAGAAGTTATTAAGTGTATCATTAATAAATACATATGGATGTATAACAGAATCATCATTCCCATATTGGGGTACCATGGAGGTTATCAATTATGACCAGATTGCAGAACTCAGCTTGGTGATGTCATTGATGCTATTTTTAGTATAAATTTGGTTATGGGACTCATGAATAGAACATCATCAAGTCAAATTATCATGCAGTTATAGAGCCTGTGTATCAGTGGTTATATACAGCTCTTATTAAATTCATATTAAAAGCATATTTAAAGACTTCTTGCTAATAGGCCAAGTATGTGTCCCTTATAACGGGAACCAGCTCTATGTGCCTGTCCAATAATGTGCATGTCAAGCTGAGACACAGTTAGGTGCCTTTTTGCATGTTACAGATAAGGGCAGTCTTATTTGCTGTTTTTTTATAGTATTGGGAGATCTTATGAACTGGTCAATGTAAATAAAGAAAAGCATAATGATTTTTTAAATATTTTTATTTATGAGACTTTTCATACAAATAAACAATTGTATGGTACAACAGTGCATGGAGTCTTATTGTGGTATGCATTAAAAAAGAGTCTTATTGTGGTATGCATTACAAAAGAGAAACGTTACAAATTCAAGTTTTATACAGCAAAACATTAGTAGAATGTTTGTGATAACTGGGAATATTCCCATTATTACAATTACCAGTTCCATACACAAATTCAAGTTTTATACAGCAAAACATTAGTAGAATGTTTGGGATAACTGGGAATATTCCCATTATTACAATTACCAGTTCCATACATGGAGATCGCCCTTAAATGAGTGTTGATAACACATAATATCCTGGGTTATCCCCTAACCATAAATGTTGAGTACTGTTAGTTGTGAGGAGTGCCTGGGGTCAACCTCCATTTTACCTATGCAGGTTAATCTGAGTATGAGGCACTCGTGGCCTAATGTGAATAGCCAGCAAAGTCTTTTGCCGCACACCACTTACTTTCTTGCTGGGTGCATCCGTATCCCTGGCTGCCTCCACGCCAAATATTACAACGAATGTACAGAGTGGGAAAGAGCACACCAGAATATGCAGGCAATGCCTTAGTTCATTTGCAGATTTATTGAGTGCACAAGCTTTCGATTGCACCTGAGGAAGGGGCCTCGCCGAGAAGGCGGCCATTAGGGGGAGTCAGGTTTAAAGGTTTTCCTGACAAGGGCTACTGAGTGGTACAGGCAAGATACTGTACCAGATAACGGATATGCTTGCTGGGAAAGCAGTATGTGTATGCCCTGGAACATAGGGGTTGGGGCACGCTCTACTGGCGGTCGGCTGGTCACAGCTACGTATGACGGTCTATCACTATTGTTTATGGCAGGCGAAATTGGCATTTGGTGGCTGCAGCAGGAGGCTGCCGCTGTTGGTTCTGTGTGTCCTTACCCCGTGCCTCGCCGAGAAGACGGCTGTTTCCACATCCCCCTCAGGTATGTCCTCCCAATCTGCCTACTAAAAAGCGGCTGCTTGGGTACATAAGAATACCTGCTGCGGTGCAGTGGTCTAATGGTTATCTGAGGGTTTTTTGTATTTTTGAGATGGGTTCTATAGACTCTGCTGAGATGGGTTCTATAGACTCTGCTACCGCAATATATAGGTATAGGGCATGTAAGTATGTTTAAAAATAAATAAATAAAAAAAAAAAAAAAACCTTCTGGCTTGTACAAGTCCACTGATTGCCAGTCTACTCAGCTGGAGGCATTACTCATCTACCTGAAGAGCCTGTTCCACACTAACCTGAGTGCATAGATGTCTGGTAAGAAATCCATTTATCCTCCATGCTGATAACTGTGAGTGTATACCTTGTTGTAGGTGATGAAAGCCTCAGTAAGTATGTAGGTGAATCAGTTGGTACATCTGGGGGGCAGTTCAGGCTGCAGATCTGTATTCCTGATAAGATTTGTCTAAGGAATTGTATCCAGATCTGGTTTGATCAGTATCAGGCTGATTCCATTAAGCCACAGCTGAGCTAATTAACTGCTAATTAACCACTTACCTGCAAGGCTGGCCACACCCTGCAAGGGGGGAGATCTTGTTACAGGTCTCTGGCCCTGATGCTTGTTCACTTTTAAGAAATTAAGCACTGGAAGTAGGGAAACCATTATATCCCAGGTATGGTTTCAAGCATATTCACTACTGGGACACAATGTGGGGATTGTTCTCCTTTGAATTACAGGAAAGATTAAAAATGTTCAGGTTCTTCTGGCACTGTCAATCACAGTCTGGGCTGCCTTCTGGATTGTTACACACCATATTCAATCCATAAATGCAGTTTCTAAAATACTGGTGATACCTTAAACGTTATACCTACTAGTTATCCCATACTAGTTACACCAGACTGGTTATTAGGAAATGCTCTGTAATATCATACTTGGGATAGCATCACCAGATTTTGCAATTAAGGGCATTCAGTGAAGGTATACTGCGTATAGCACCACATGTCCTTATAATCCATCACAATCAGTGACTGTATAATGATGCAAGCTCACTCGATAATTCATATGGGTGTTCTTGATGTTTACATGTTTTTCTAATGCACTGAATGTAGGAAAATCCAAATAATGGAAAGATCCATTATCCAAAAAAAACCCAGGTCCCGAGCATTCTGGATAACAGGTCTTATACTTGTATATGTCTGATTTTATTATTATCTCTTATTGAGATAGCAGGGATATAGCATGGCAAAATCTTACAGTCAGGCCCATTCAGTTATTGTTCAATGTTTATAGAGCTATTTAATAATATCATACTGTGTGTCATATCATAGGACCTTACAATAGGGTCACCAAGTAAAAATATAATGGGTATGGCACAACATATCCTTTCAATCAGGCCCAACCAGTGATTGTATAATGTGTACACAATAATATCAAACTGTATATAACATTGCAAACCCATTGCAATTAGGGCCACTCAGTGAAACGATACGGTTATAACACCACACTATGCCCTTACAATCAGGGCTATCCAGTTATTGAATAAGGTATACAGAACTATGTGCCCTATGCATTTAGGTCGACTCAATAATATCATATTGTTTACAACAGGGCCAGCCCTTTGCAATATGGTCACTTAGTGACTATATACTGTGTATAGCGTTACATGCTCTCCCAATCAAGGACACTTAGTAGTTACACACTGGGGGAGCTCTTCAGGCTCTTTTTACATTCAGGGCCACTCAGCAATACCACACTGGGTATAGCAATACATGCCCTTTTATTATCCAGGCTACTCAATGACTGCATAATGTGTATAGCGTTACAAGCATTGGGGCCACTCAGTAACTGTGTTTTGTGCCTTGCACTATAGGCCTTCACATTGAGTGGCACTCAGTGATTATATATGGTGTTCATATTATAGGCCCATTTTTCCAATTAGAGGCCACCCAGTAATTGCATAATGTGTATATCTCTACCTGCCCTGTACATTAAGGGCCATAGTCTGGCAAAATTGGTATAACACCAGAGCGGTTTTGGTCTTTGCCTAAAGTCAGTGAAAAATCTTAATATGATATCACTGCAGCAGGCCATTGTCTATCGTTATTACTGGAATCAATTCAGTATATGGACTGTTAGGGTTATGAATTATCTAAACATTTTATGTTTGTGCAGGCCACTGCATAGGGTTATTACCTGCCCTTAGATGATAGCCCTTTTATATAACAATACTGTATATTGCAGTATTAGCCTTCCAACCATCTTATGCCCTTAGTGATTATGTGCATTACTATTATATTAAGGGTTATAGACCAATTATTTGGCCAAGTTGTGTGCTTCAGGAAGTCATCTGTCTATAAGGCCATTCATTATGTTATTAATTCCACGGCAATGATTATTAATCAGCAAGTTTAGATAAGCCGTATGCAATAAGGCTTTACGTATTGTTAAAGGGAATAATGGTTCCCTATGTTCTAGAGCCTTTTTTCTCTAGGCCACATTAAGACAGCTGCTCATTATGGCAATACTTGTTTATAACCAGGTAATAGGTGAATATGGAACCTTACAGGATTTTCCACAGTTTAGTATAATAGAAGCAAGGGAGCAGCTGCTACTTCATTATATCTATTCTGTTAATCAGATAAAATGTATGCATTTTATAAGGCATGGGGTGTTGCTACATTTAACCATTATTTTGGTAATGCATATCAGTAGTTTCTCAATACCAGCATTACTGCATCTAACCATGATGCCTTAGGGCTATTTGGAATATTATGCAGCCGTATTCTGAATTTCAGAAGGGAATATTCTGCAGTTGATTGTTGGGTAGAAATAACATGACATTGCAGGCTGCAGCTGGGTTGTTCTACAGCTAATCTTAAGTAATACTGACGCTAAAAGATGAATCTTTAAATATGAATGTACATTAAAAAGTACCTATAGGTGATGTTGATCAAAAAGGTTATTTGTAAGTAATTGAAGTTCCTAAACCTGACTGTTTTGTCAACCTGACCGTTCCATCTCAGCCTATCGGTTAGAGTTTCTAATGCTAACGGACTCCTATTGCACAAATATGGCAGCCCCCTCATACAGGAACATGGGAAGTCAGACAGGTAATGTAAAAGTATTGTGCAAACACCTATGGCACATTATAAGTAGCAAACTAAGCCAATGCTATGATAGATGCAAAATGGTAAACTCTGGTCTCAGTATCTCTTTAGGCTGTTGCTACTGCATAGGACATTAGCTACTGTTTCACGAGTTCCATAAGTTAAATAGACCTGTTACACATTCTTGTAGTTGCCCAACATTAGATTATTCCATCATTCCATTGGTGGGGTACATTCCTTAGTACTGTACCTGAAGAATGTGCCTCTTACATAAGAATAGGCAGCTGTTAGGGTCATGCTGTGTTTATCAGTTGCTTCATACTGGTGTTCTCAGTAGTCTGAGCACCACCCTTATAGGAGACTGCTCTATTCAGCATGGGCATTCTGTGAATGCAGTTGCAGTGACTACTACCAGTAATAGGAATTATTGTGATGTAGATTGTATAGGATTATACCAAAGGGTATAACAAGTTAAGCAGTCCTCTTTTGCAGGGAACAGGAGTCCTTGGTCTAGTGGATGAGTGATCTGCCTCAGTGCAGACAACCCTGCTACCAAGAACTCTTTGTGATAGGGACAAGTCACAAGTGTCTCCCATGTCCCAACAAAGCGTCAGTGTTAGTGAAGAAGAAGGCTTGCTACAGCAGTTCTAGAACTCTTAAATGGGCATTCGAAGGTTGGCCTAGTCAGAATGATTAACAAAAATGACTATACTGCATGGTATCAGTGGTTCACTCCTTGGTGACTAAGCCATGTTGTATTCCCTCTCCTAAGAATAAACAGGGGAGTTTTTTGCAGTTCATCTCTGTTATAATCTAACACTGTCAGATTGTGTTTGTTTTTTTTGTTTTTTGGAAAATTTTTACAAGCAATTAAATATTGTTTTCTCTTTTCAGGTATAGCAAGTCCAGGTGGCTTGTTGAAGGGAGAGTTTTTTGATAGGGCTCATTCCCTACATAGTTTACTCAATACATCGTTGAACTATATATATAATCAGGGCCTTGCAAGTAGCACAATGCAATTAGTCTTGGCTTCTTAATTTGGTATCTTACTCTGTGCGTAGTGTGGTTACGGCCTAGGTCCCACAGGTCCCAGTCAGCAAATGTATCACTTGGGCTTACTCTGTGTAAGATTGTCAGGGAGTCGGGTTATGGGAGTCAGATGTTCCTCACTATAGAATAAAATTCAGATTTCCTTACGGAATTCAATACCTGTATGCTTTGCAAATATTTCAGTTTTCTCTACCTAGTTTGAACATTCACAATCACCCTGTGGTGTTGAGTTTAAGAACACTTGCCAGCATACACCTTATTTGAAGGTAAGGAGTACTGGTTGCTATCTGGTTTTTGAAATATTCTTACATGCAGATTTTGTGCCTTAACCTCCATTTTTATTTTTGCAGGATCCTCATCTGCAATCTTCATCCTGTTATAAGCCTTCAGAGATCCATTCTAATATTTATTATAATACCCCCCCCCCAATAAGTTAAGCTTGGCACATCCCACGCGTAGCTGACATGGAGATGGCCAGGGAAAAGGGAAAATTACATCATACTTACCGTGATTTTCCTTTCCTGGCCATCATCCATGTCAGCAAGTTTAATCCCGCCCTTACTGTAGTTTAACCTGGCAGCTTGTTACTTGACACCTGTGTAGGGGAGTGGGGAGGCTTTAAAGTCTTTGGGAGGGGAGTTTCTTCTGTCTGGGGTCAAGGGGAGGAGCTTACCCACGCGTAGCTGACATGGATGATGGCCAGGAAAGGAAAATCACGGTAAGTATGATGTAATTTTCCCTTTTCTCATTGGTTACATACTCTACTCTATATAGTGTTTAATTTCACCCTCGGGCAAGTCCACCAAATGTGAGCCATAGTCCCTGGTGAGGAGCAGCCACGAAAGCATTGATCGTTAGGACTATGATGGATCGTAGCCAGTCTGACGGGAGTCAGGTACCATCTGAATAGAACTTTATACCCAGCCTCAGAGATAATTGTATTGAGAGAACTATGTCTTAGGTTATCCCAGGCTTTCAACCAGTCTTCCTCTGACAAGGTAATTTCCAACTCCTTATGCCATGCCTTGATATATGTAAGGTCAAGCATGTTAGTTGGGGGTACCATGTTTCGGTATAATAGCGATATAGCTTTTGGGGTTATTGTAGTGTTAGTACACCATCGTTCAAAATAAGTCGGCTTAGTTGCATCTGGAATTCTCAAATTGCAAGATTTCCTTGTCCAGTGTAGTAGCTGAAAAAGTTCTATATCAGGAAGGTCATAATTTTCCTTCAAGTATGAAAGCGTAAGAGGGCCTCTAACTGTTAACAGATCACCAATTTTGATCAGTTTGTTAGATATCCACCATGTAAAGGAGTGGGCTTGTATCCCTGGGAGAAAGGATAGATTACCTATGATGGGAGCAGCTGGATAGTGTGGAGAAGTTAATTTGTAAAGTTTGGCATTCTGATCCCATAGAGTTAGTATAAATCATAAGCTAGGGCTGAGAACCCAAGGGCGAACTGCCGGGGGATGACCATAGCAGAGCTTTGGTGGAATATGGCTGCGTAAGTATGTTTTGAAGTTCCACCCATAATGGGTGGGATTGGTGGAGGTGGAATAAAGGGATCTGAGCCAGCTGAGCAGCTATGAAGTACTTTCTCGAGTTTTGGAGGCCTAGGCCCCCTTCTTGGGGTCTCCTTTCTAAAATTGTTCTGTTAACCCTCGACGGTTTTGTTTGCCAAATGAAAGATAGAACATGTTTTTCAAATGCTTTAAGGTCTTTATAATGTCAACAGGGAGAACCCTAAAAGGCAGATTCTGTGTATCGCTAGTCAGCGCTGGCCCGTCCACATCAAGACTCGCCACACTTATTCTTTGAAAAAAGCGGCTTTTATTCGACTTGCATAAGTGATAACAGGCGAACTAACGCGTTTCGTGCCCTCTCTATTGGCACTTCATCAGAGTTCAAAATGTGTCACGTGATAACTCATTATATAGAGTGTCCAGTGTTAAACACCTGTGTGTATAAATTAACATAGATCCATTCCCTTCAATTACATCAAAACATCCCATTGGATACTTGTGAATCCTGAATTATAATACTAAATGAATTCATTCTAATGAATTACCATACAAGTTATAGGGAATAAAACAGTGATTAAAAAAGTGGATAAAAAAGTGAAGGCATAAGAACAATTATAAAATGTAAAAATGAATAAATCCATATATTCTTATAGTGATAATTGTGAATAAACACATTTTATACATTGTATTAAACCAATACACTATATTACCTAAAGATTTTTGATTGCTCACATTACATATAAGTTAATTGATTTATTTAATATCAGGAAATCCCGATACAGACTGTATAAATGTATTGAGTCTCAATTAATCTGTATGAGTAAATATAGTAAATATAGTGTAACCATTAAAACCACTAGACTGTTAAATAGGTGTTAAAAAGTATATATGTGCATATCACGGCATCTTATTTATAGATAATATTTAATAAAATTAATGTAGCTGTATCATGCATATATAACCATATAAATTACTCATTTCTGACACACGTGAGGTATAAATAGTTTCAAATGTTATTTAACAACGTTATTCCTTTATCTTATTGTATATGGGAAGGGACTATTATCTTACACATATTCTCCATAGGGCTCAAAAAACTAAAAGCACTATCATAGGGGTTATGATTATAAACACTATCTTTACTGCTTCTGATTATATCTATGTTCTGTCTGAGTAATACTTCCCTAATATCTCCCTTTCATTCTATATATGACTTGACATCACACTCTCTATTAAGTCCTTGAGGTGAAACTGTTTCTAATAATAGTATCCACTTGATTTCCTTTTTGGACAGCAGTTTATCAATTTCTCCTTTTCTTTTCCCCAGACTGACAGTTTCAATTGCCTGGAATGAAACAAAGTATTCATTAGCATTATGTTCACTAACTACATGGGCAGCTATTGCTGAAGTTAAATCGTTCCTATTTATACATGCTATATGTTCTAATACTCTGTCTTTCATTCTTCTAGTCGTTTTCCCCACGTATTGTTTTCCACAACGGCACGTGGCCAAATATATGACATTTTCAGTACGACAATTGACATACGTATTGTTATTATAAATTTTGTTTGTATTGGTACTCCGTATATCTTTCGAAGGTTTAATAAACCTACAACATTTGCAAATATTTGCTCCACACTTAAATGTGCCCTTAACACTTAACCAATTTGTGTTCGTTTTCCTTTCTGGTAACATACTTGGTGACAATTTATCCCTTAGATTCGATCCTCGCCTGTAAACGAACTGTGGTCTACCCATATCCAGCTTTGCCAATATCGGATCTAGTCCCAAAATTTTCCAGTGTTTGTTAACAATGTGTTGTATGTCACTCGCTTCTGAGCTATATTGGGTAATAAATTTCAATTTCTTCGACTTGTCGTTATTCTCTCGTTTATTACACTTCTGTTTATCTCCTTGTTTTACAAGTAATTCTGATCTATCACTCAAGACTGCTTTTTCATATGCTATCTTTATCTCCCCAGTAGTATAACCCCTCTGTATCAGTCTGTCCCACAGTTCCATTGCTCTCGATTGGAATGCATCCCATGTGGAACAGTTACGTCGTAATCTCAAAAACTGTCCAATCGGTAAGCTACGTAAAAGGGGTTCTGGGTGACTACTTTGTCTTAGTAAAAGAGAATTCCGACTTATTGATTTCCTATACACGTCTGTGTGCACTACTGAGTGATCATGCACAAACCGTATGTCTAGGAAATCAACTGTCTTCCTATCACTTGTGTATGTGAACACAATATTCTTATCATTAGTGTTACATTGTTTGACAAACTGATCCAACTGTAACTCGCTGCCTTTCCATACAAGTATCAAATCGTCAATATAGCGATAATACCTTCTCACATTAGGAAACAACGGGGTCTTATGTATATGGAATTCCTCTAGCCAGTCCATAAACAGATTTGCATATGAGGGCGCAAACCGCACCCCCATTGCTGTCCCACATTTCTGTAAATAGTATGTCCCACTGAACATAAAATAATTATGATTCAATAAGTATTCAACTGAATCTAGTATAAACTGATTCTGTTCCTGGCTGTATAATTGACTCTGTCTCAGCCAATAGTGTAATGCTCGCAAACCATCTACATGTCTGATCGAAGAATACAGTGCTGTGACTAGAGATGTCGCGAACTGTTCGCCGGCGAACTTGTTCGCGCGAACATCGGGTGTTCGCGCTCGCCGGAAGTTCGCGAACGTCGCGCGACGTTCGCCATTTTGGGTTCGCCATTGTTGGCGCTTTTTTTTGCCCTCTCACCCCAGACCAGCAGGTACATGGCAGCCAATCAGGAAGCTCTCCCCTGGACCACTCCCCTTCCCTATAAAAACCGAAGCCCTGCAGCGTTTTTTCACTCTGCCTGTGTGTGCTGAAGAGATAGTGTAGGGAGAGAGCTGCTGCCTGTTAGTGATTTCAGGGACAGTTGAAAGTTTGCTGGCTAGTAATCGTTTTGATACTGCTCTGTTATTGGAGGGACAGAAGTCTGCAGGGGTTTGAGGGACATTTAAGCTTAGGTAGCTTTGCTGGCTAGTAATCTACCTTCTACTGCAGTGCTCTGTATGTAGCTGCAGTGGGCAGCTGTCCTGCTTCTGATCTCATCTGCTGACTGCTGCAATAACAGTAGTCCTTGTAAGGACTGCTTTTATTTATTTTTTTGTTGTTTTACTACTACTACTACTACTACTACTATAAGAGCCCAGTGCTATTAGTCTAGCAGTGTTGGGGAGTGGGACTGGTGTGCTAATCTGCTGCTCCTAGTAGTTCAGCTGCACCAACTTTAATTTTTCTGGCAACTGTGCTTCAGTGGCTGCGTCCAAAAAAACTGGGCAAACAATGTCTACAAGGTCAACGTATGGCGAAAAATGACTATTTTCAGCATTTATATGGCATATTTTTTCTGGCAACTGTGCTTCAGTGGCTGCGTCCAAAAAAACTGGGCAAACAATGCCTACAAGGTCAACGTATGGCAGTTGTTTAAAGAGAACAGTAGATTACTAGCCAGCAAAGCTACCTAAGCTAAAATGTCCCTCAAATCCCTGCAGACTTCTGTCCCTCCAATACAGAGCAGTATCAAGCAGATTACTAGCCAGCAAACTTACTATCATCTGTCCCTGAAATCACTAACAGCTCTCCCCCTACACTATCTCTTCCAAGCACACACAGGCAGATTTTTCAGATACATTTTTGCCCTTGATCCCCCTCTGGCATGCCACTGTCCAGGTCGTTGCACCCTTTAAACAACTTTAAAATCATTTTTCTGGCCAGAAATGTCTTTTCTAGATGTTAAAGTTCGCCTTCCCATTGAAGTCTATGGGGTTCGCGAACCGTTCGCGAACCGCTCGCGTTTTTGCGCAAGTTCGCGAATATGTTCGCGAACTTTTTTTCCGACGTTCGCTACATCCCTAGCTGTGACATCCATTGTTACCCATAGATTATCGTGATCCCATTCAATATCACTTATCTTATTAATGGCATCGCCACTGTCCCTAAGGTATGAGGGTAATTGAATGACAATCGGTTGTATTAATCTATCAATATACTCACTTAAACCCTCATTGAGGGATCCTATACCGGCGACTATGGGCCTGCCCTTAGGTTTTTTAGGGTCTTTATGAACTTTTGGAAAAGTATGAAAAATGGGTGTCCTTGGATACTCAACCCATATGTATTCAACCTCATTGTCATTCAGTATCCCCATACCTTTCCCATATTGGATCTAGGTACATAGTTTATTTTGAAAATTTTTAGTGGGGTCTGCCTCTAATTTCATATAGTTGTTACTGTCATTCAATTGTTGTAGGATATCCATCACATAATATTCACGATCCAATACAACAATGGAGCCGCCCTTATCAGAATTCCTTATCACTATGTCTTGATTGTTGGTGAGAGATCTCAGGGCCTGTTGTTCAGACTTAGTCAAATTATTACGTTTTTGTTTAGCTGTTTTGGCTTCCAGATTAACCGAAAGCTGTCTCAAGTCTTTTACAACTAGGTCATAGGAGAACCCTAAACAAATAAATTAGTTTCGGAAGGAGCGTAATTTTTACCTCTGTAATTCGGCCTATTCATTAGATGTGGTATTTACCCCGATCTTCCAAAGTTTTCTGTACATGTAGGGGTAGGTCGTCTTATATAGGTAGTGATATGAGATGGTAAATCTTATTCCTAAAATAGTCATATGAGATTTACACCACTGTTCTTTTTAAAATTTATCGTTAGCAATTTAAGCATCTCAGGTGGTAAGTTGATGTTTAACGCTTCGTTTTAGCTGAGTTGATAACCAGGCCTGAGATATTCCCAAAGTCCTGTAGGGATAAGTGAGGGAGAGATGTAGTGATAAGCATTGTAACGTCGTCTGCAAACAGATGCAGAGCGTGTCCCTGGGTAACCATATGCAATCCATGTATTTCAGAATGTCCCCTAATCATTATAGCCAATGGTTCTAGGATCAAGTCAAACAGGTGGGGGGGACAAAGGGAAGCCCTGCCTTGTTCCCTTTTCTATTGGAAAAGGTATTGAAGAGTGAGGACCTACGGTTACTCTTCCAAGTGGTTTGTGGTATAAGGCCCTAATCCATGCAATGAAGTTAGGCCCAAAGCCCCACTCTGTCAAGGTATGGTATAGGTAAGGCCATTCAATGGAATCAAATGACTTTCTTATGTCCAATTTAAGCACCATGGAGAGAGTTTTCAATTTCTTGGCTTGGTCGGTTAGGATGGATAGTCTACGAACTACATCTGCTGCCTGCCGACAACATATAAAGCCAACCTGATCTCTGCGGATTATAGAGGGAAGAATTCGATTTTAGTGTTCAGCTAGAACTTTCGCTAGAAGTTTTATATCAATATTAAGAATTGAGATGGGGCGGTAATTCTTGCAGTCAGTAAGGTCAGTATTGGGTTTAGGGATTGGGGGGGGGGTGATATTAGCCATTAAAGTCTGTTGAAGAAAACTGCCTTGATTGAACATTTTGGTGAGGTGGGGGACAGGGATATATGAAAAATTTTTGTAGTAGGGTGCTGAGAACCCGTTAGGGCCTGGGGATTTAGAGAGTTGGACCTGCCTTATTGCCAATTTAACTTCCTCTTCTGTTATGGCTTGTACCATAGAGTTCTTTTTGGAGTCCAATAATGAAGGCATCATTGTGCTTTGAAAAAACTGAGTGAGCTGGGGCTGAGAAATTTTGGTTGAGGAAGTAAATAGTTGCTTGTAGAATTTAGTAAATTCTTGTAAAATTTTAGGGATTGCGTTTGATGTATGCCCTGAGAAGGTCCTGAGCGTAGAAATGGGGGTAATAATCAAGTCTATGTCGTAGTTTCCGTGCAAATAAACAACCTCGGTTTGTTTGATTGAGCATAAAAGCGTTGTTGGGTCCACTGCAAGGCTCTTTTCACTTTTGAAGAAAGCAACAGGTCCAGTTCTGTCTTAGCCCTTTGAATTTGGCTAGAAAGATTTGTGCTGGGGTCTGCAGTTTGGGCAGAAATTAGGTCATCAAGCTGTTTGGACAATTTAAATTGCTCTGAATTACATCATTTCTTACTATGGGCCCCTAATTGGATTAAATGACCCCTCATTACTGATTTGTGGGCCTACCAAATGGTGGTATATGATGGTGTTGACCCTGAACTGTTCAAAAAATAATCCTTGAGATAGGATTCAAGCTGAGAAAAGGTGTTAGGCGTTTTCATTAAGAGATCATTTAGTCTCCATCTAAAGAAATTTTTACTTATTTGATAGAGAGTTATCTTGTAAGCTAGAGGGGAGTGGTCAGAACAGGGGACATTCAATATTTTCGAAGATTGTGGTAACGAAATCAGGGATTGGGATACCCAGACATGGTCGATTCTAGTATGTAGTTTGTGAGGGGCCGAGTAATGAGTATACTGATTAGTACCAGGGTGTAGTTCTCTCCAAATGTCAACCAAGCCCATGTTCATGCATAACTTAGAGACTTACCCTCTATTGAGGTGAATGACTGATTTGCTAAAGGCAGTTGAGTGATTACCTGTCTATCCCAGAACTTGTCTAAAATGACGTTTGAATCACCACCTAAGATTAGTTTCCCTTTTGCCCAATTAGATAAAACGGCTTTTCAAAGAATTGGTATTGGGCTGAATTGGGAGCATAGTAAGACATCAACATAAGTTTCTCATCGTTATGGATAATTTTAAGAGCCAGAAATCTACCTTCAAGATCCTCAAATTTATCAATAAATTGAATGGGTAATCCCGCTCTAATACAGATTGCTACCCCCTTTGTTTTAGTTTCACTGTCGGCCATATAGACCATGGGAAATTTTTGTGTAGTAATTTAGGGTGAGATTTTTTCAAACTTTGGACATTATGAGATATAATTTTTAAACCCATATTGGCAACATAAGTAGAGTAGCATAATTAGACACACCCAGAGTATTAGACTCAGAGTCAGAACCCTCAGACACAGTCCAGTCTGTACATAACTGAGATTAAGAACCTTGATAATGTGATAAAAAATTCTTTCTGTTTGACCAGGAAAAAAAGGATGAAATCAACTGTTTGTGCAAAAATCAGAAAAACCAAAAAGAGCTTTAAAGTATATGGAACTGAACCTGGAATAAAAGTCAGTGTCCATTTGCCTTCCAACCCAAACTTGGGGGAAGGTTGAGGTGACTGACTTATGGGGGTCATTCGTATTTCTTCCTCTGCGCTTGTAATGCAGGCAGTAGTTACTTAATAAAAGAAAGTCCCATTAGGGAGACCCCTGGTGAAAAACCTGGAACTTGGCCAATAAAAGGGGGTATTCAGATGGGGTTATTGCCCACTGGCAGGAAGGGGGACCAACTACCCGGCAAGGTGAACCGTTGTTTTACCTTAAATGAAGCTTTAAGTCCCCGCTGAGCCGGAACAAAATGCAGACAACAGCGGTTGCTGTGCAGGCCTATGATGGTCAGGTTTGATTAGTGAAACTTGCCCATCTACGGGGAGAGGCTCCTGCCTTTTCCCAGATAGGGGGAACTCGTCTTCTTGGCGAGGCTTGGGATGCTCTTGGTGATATTTCCACAGGTTTGTCCATCAGACCTAGACGGTGCAGGAGTTCTGTAGCTGCTTGGAGGTTCCAGCAGTTCGGCCTGTCGCATTGCTCTCAGGATGCTGACCTGTGATTGATGATAGTGGAGGCGCAAGATGATGTCCCGCAGGGATCGCAGTCTCTCATTGGTTTTAGGGCACGATGAACGCAATCGCATTCTAGCCGGTCTGGCGCCAGCTTGGGGACCCGCTTGGTAAATATCAATTGGACTGTTATGGTTTCCGGTAAGCCCCAAATGTGCAGGTTATTGCAAGGGGACCGATTATCCACGTCCTCAATCTTGCCCAGAGCATTGAGCATTTGTTTTTCCAAGCTTATAATATCTTGCTCATGGGCGTCTAGCACGGTAGCGATATTGTCTACTTTACGCTCAAAGATGTCTGTCCTCTGGCCTAATTCCTGGATCTGCTTGGATATGTCTGACGTTATCTCAGCTGCCGTGGAGGCTAGTTCTGCTTGGAGCATAGTTTTAAATTTATCCAGGAGCGCTGGTTCTGCCACCGGGATACTTTACGAGGTGCTGGTTGAGAGTCTGGGCCTTGCCATGAATCTTCTTGAGACGATATCTTGGGCGCAGAAGAGGCTTGGGGCCTGGTAAAGTATGTTGCGACGCTCCGCGTGGTGCACTGTGGCTCAATTATCTGTCTTTTTTTAACTCTCTTGCAGCTTCTGTAGGCCATATGGTTAACAAAGTTGTCTGTCGGTCCTCATTGGTACTACCCAAATCCGGGTGCTTAGCGGGGTTTGCAGCATAGAGAAACGCAGCTACTTCAAGATGCTGCTCATGAGCGCCCCTTGAAAAGCATAATGATTTAGCCATGTGTGAGTTCCTGGTTTTTTTATAACAATGCATGGGATCCATTTTGACTCTCGAGCTCCAGACCCTTTTATAGATTATACGCAGGCCATGATTTGTGGCGAAGGCCTAGGGTGGCAAAATATTAGGGACAGCAAAATATTAAGGGTGGCATGCCACCCAGACACTTGTTTAGGAGCACTGGGGATGCATTGCTCCCCAGTGCTCCGACGCATGCGCTCGCTGGGGGGGGGGTGCGGGCAGCACTCGAAATTCAGCCCTGGCTATCCATGGTGAATTTCTAAATGTAGGTTGTAACGTATTGTACTTTTGTAGAATATTCCAGTGATAAAAAGTAGCCTTAGAAATATCCTTGGTACATGGAGAAAAGGTAGTTACAAATGTTAGTCTGTCATACAATTTTTGGTTGGTCAGGGTTTGGATCAGGAGTCTTACATGGGGATATGTGAGGAGATGTCTCTTTTGTCAACCCCTTTGAACAAACCAGTCTACAAGTTAATTAACTTGTTGCATCAATTGTTCCACCTTGGTTATGCTGCCAGCCATCTTGACCATTTATAAATGGGGTATGCTCTGTAGAATGTGAGGTGGGTGGCTAAGATCATGGCATAAGTCCCAAAGATATCCAGATTTGCTCTGGGTTTTCGAAAAAGTTGCGGTATTCAGGCGTCAAGTCATGGATTCAGATTTTCTATGATCTTATCAAAACTTTTCCTACACAAGAATTTTTCGTAAAATCTAATGATAAATAGGAGGGAAGCCTGTTCAGATTTGGTCAGAGTGTGTTTCCAAAAATAGTGAGATAAATTTCGATTTTGATAAATAACCCCCTCAATATTAGGTCTAAGAAGGAGAGGTTGGTGCTACTTTATTGTGGTAGGTAATGCATTAAGGTGTACATAACAGTTATGTAAATATTGAATAGCCGTAATGTCATAAATAAGCTAGATGTAAACAACATTAATAGCATGGGATATACAGTAATTAACTCAATCCGACATGATTTGTATGCCATCCAGCTGTTGACTCTTATTCTTGCCGGCAGGAAGGCAAGAATAAGGCAGAGGAGAGACCCCAAAGTGTCAGACTTACCAGTATAATCCAGTCGTAGAAGGGGCTGGAGCGGTGGATAGTGAACCCACAAGCACCTCACACAACCACTACCCCCCGGGAGTGGAACAGGGAGTAGGGTTGTGGAGAGTAGCCAATGAGACGATCAGCGCAGTACAAGGGATAAGACAGAAGCGTGGTCAGGAGGTCCGAGGTCAGAAGGCAGGCAGTGAGATTCGTAAACGATAAGGCAGGCAGATAAGTCGAGACAGGCAGCAAGAATCACAGTCCAGGTACAGGCAAGGTCAATAACAGGAATTCCGAAGTGTAGAATGCTAGGATTTCAGTTGTAACAACCTAATAACCAGGCAATGCATCTCAAACTGAATCAGGTTTAAATATTGTTACTTTGGCGCCAAACTGGCATCATTCCGCTGGCGTCGCAGTACTGACGTCAGCACGTCCGTCTTAGGCATTTCCGCCTGCGTCCTCGCGACCGTCGCCGGCGTCCCGCGTCACGCGCCGACGCGCATTAGCGCGCCTGCGCCGGACAGAACGCTGACAGGATTCCTTACATTGCCCCCCATCAAGGAGCAGCCTCAGGACGCGACAACCCGAAGGCTTACCAGGGTAAGTTCCATGGAATCTTTCCAGCAATTCCGGAGGGTGGATGTTAGAAACTGGTTCCCAAGAATTCTCTTCCGGACCGAAGCCCTTCCATCTTACCAGGTACTGGAGCTGCTTACCTCTTAACCTGGAATCCAGGATCTCCTCGACCTCGAATTCTTCTTGACCATCAACCACAACCGGAAGCGGAGGGGGAGCCGCACGCCCAGGAAATTGAAACATTGAAGCCGGTTTCAAAAGTGCAGCATGAAACACTGGATGAATGTGCCAGGATGCTGGAAGTTTAAGCTGAAAAGCCACAGGGTTAACCTGACCGATAATAGGAAAAGGACCCAGGAAACGTTGACCCAACTTCCTACTGGGACAAGAAAGCTTGAGGTTAGTAGTTGACAGCCATACAAAGTCACCCACCTTGAACTCTGGGTCACCTCTCCGTTTTCGATCAGCATAAGTCTTAAAATTCTGTTGAGCCTTCTTCATGTTTTCTTGGAGTTTCTGAAAATTATCAGACAGGAAAGTTAACCTGTCCTTGACTGCGGGAACTAAAATGTCAGCAACAATGGCAGAGGGAAAAGTTACTGGATGAAGACCATAGTTTGCGAAGAAAGGAGACTGATTGATGGAAGAATGGTGGGAATTATTATAAGCAAACTCTGCAAGAGGAAGAAGATTCACCCAGTTGTCTTGAAGGTAAGATGAATAACATCTCAGATATTGCTCGAGGGTCTGGTTAGTTCGTTCGGTCTGACCATTGGACTGGGGATGAAAAGCAGAAGAAAGGGACACCGAAATCTTAAGTGCTCCACACAAAGATCTCCAAAATTGTGACGTGAACTGTGGTCCCCGATCTGACACCACCTCATCTGGAAGACCGTGAAGTCTTACCACTTCCTTAATGAAGTATCAGCAGTCTCAGAGGCAGAAGGAAGTTTAGGTAAAGACTTAAAATGAGCCATCTTAGTTAGACGGTCAACAAAAACAACGATGGTGGAACAATCACAGGACAATGGCAAATCGGAAATGAAATCTAAGGAAACCGATCCCCATGGACGAGAAGGTACTGGCAGAGGTTGAAGAAGACCAATAGGCCTAGAATGAGAGTCCTTAGATCTGGCACAAATTTCACATGATGAGACAAACTTAAAGCAGTCTTTAGCCATCCCAGGCCACCAAAATAATCTCTTAGCTGAAATAATGGTCTTCTTAATGCCTGGATGACCCGCCAGTTTGGAATCGTGAATATTCTTAAGGACCTCTAATCGCATCTGTTCCGGAACAAAAATCTTGCCTCTATGAAGGAAAAAACCCTCCTTGGGAACTAATGATGGTTCACAAATGTTTATGGAAGCATTTTTAATTCCGACTACGAGAGAAGACTGTAACAGAAGAAAATTATTAGAGTTTAAAATCGTCTCAGGGGCCAAAAGGAACTCGTCTTCAGGGGAGAACATTTGTGATAAAGCATCTGCCTTAACATTCTTTGACCCTGGTCGGTAAGTTAGATGAAAATTAAATCGCATAAAAAATAAAGCTCACCTTGCTTGTCTAGGTCTCAACCTCTTAGCAGAACGTAGATACTCCAAATTCCTATGATCCGTAAAGATGAGGATCGTATGTTTAGACCCCTCAAGGAGATACCTCCACTCCTCCAGTGCTAGCTTGATGGCAAGTAATTCGCGGTCAGCTACATCGTAATTACACTCACTTTTGGTCAACTTACGAGAAAAAAAAGCAACAGCATGAAGTTCCTCTTGAATCCCCGTTCTTTGCGACAAAACAGCACCCACCGCGAGTTCTGAAGCGTCCACTTCTAAGGTAAACGGAAGAGAGACGTCTGGGTGACGAAGAATTGGGCCAGAAGTAAAGAGTGTCTTCAGTTTCTCAAAAGCCCCTTGAGCCTGTAATGACCAACAAAACTTTTGATTATTGCGAGTCAACTCAGTAATTGGAAGGATGACTTGAGAAAAATTCTTTATGAACTTTCTGTAAAAGTTTGCATATCCAATAAAACGTTGAACCGCTTTCTTAGATGATGGAATTGGCCAGTCCAGAATTGCAGAAATCTTCTTGGAGTCCATCTGGATACCCTGGGGAGAAATGAAGAAACCCAAAAAGTCCACAGACGTTTGTTCAAAGACACATTTTTCAATCTTAGCATACAGCTGATGGGTGTGTAGACGTGCCAGGACCCTCTTCAAATGTATTCTATGTTCCTCCAACGAGTTAGAAAAAATAAGGATATCATCTAGATATATGATGACGAAAATATCAAGGAAGTCCCTGAATACATCATTAACAAAGTGCTGAAATGTTGCTGTAGCATGGCAGAGACCAAACGGCATGACCAGATATTCAAAATGTCCATAACGAGTACGAAAAGCCATTTTCCATTCATCACCTTCCTTTATTCTGACTAGATTGTATGCGCCCCGAAGATCCAGCTTAGAGAAAATCTTGGCCTCCGCCAAACGTTGAAATAGCTCTGGAATGAGAGGAAGTGGCTAGCGATTTTTAACTGTAATTTTGTTCAACTCTCGGTAGTCAATACACGGCCTTAATGAATGATCCTTCTTCTCTACAAAGAAAATCCCAGCTCCTGCCGAAGAAGAAGACTGTCTAATAAATCCTTTGGCCAGATTCTCATCTAAATAAGAACGAAGCTCCAAAAGTTCAGACTCAGATAAAGGATAAACTCGTCCGAAAGGAATTTGAGCCCCTGGAAGAAGGTTAATAGGGAAATCATAAATACGATGAGGAGGTAACCTGTCAGCCCCTCTTTTATTGAAAACGTCCGTAAATTCCCAATATACTTGAGGAAGAAGGTCATGGATTTCGGAGGCGGAAGATAAAGAACAGATTTTATTTGAAGAAGGAATACAATGGGAAGAACAAAAGTTTGAAAGAAACGTTAATTCACCAGTAGCCCAGTTGATGGACGGGTTGTGTTTCTGCAACCAAGGTAACCCCAGGATGACAGGGAATAAGGGAGAAGAAACCACATCAAAGTTCATGACTTCAGCATGCCCTTTATTAAACAAAACAAAAAGTGAGATAGTCTCTTGCACCACAGGGCCTGAAGTAATCAGAGAACCATCTGCCACACGAAGAGCTATGGGATTCTTTTTGGACTGGAGCGGTATCTGGAACTGTAATGCCACTTTATTATCCAGGAAACACCCGCTTGCCCCAGAGTCAAGAATTGCTTGAAGTTCGACCCGCTTGTCTCCCCACTGCAAAGATAAAGAGACTGTCAAAAGGGGCACAGGAACATGACAACCAGTAAAGTCCTTTTCAAAAATCCTCTTACCCGCTGGGCGGGTCGGACAGCCCCGAAGTAGATGACCTGCTTGTCCACACTAGAGGCAGAGGTTAAGTCTACGACGCCTAATACGCTCCTCTGGAGTTAGAGCAGACCTAATGGCTCCAATCTGCATAGGCTCTGGAACTGCATTGAAGACGGATGGAGGAACTGCTGGAGAACTTGTGGAAGGCATTCGGACAGGAGGAGGAGCGGATGGTAGCAGCCAAGTCTGAGGTGGAAGGCCTGCTTTCTCAGCCTTTTCTTCTTCTCTGTGCTCCCTGAGTCTCTGGTCCAATTGGATAGAAATGAGAATGAGATCCTCCAGACTATCAGGGATGCCAGTACGAGCGAACTCATTCTTTAATTCGGATGAAAGTCCAAAGCGGTACTGGTTCTTAAGTGCTGCTGGGTTCCATTCGGTATCATCCGGCCATTGCCGGAATTCCAGCGTGTAATCCTCCGCTGGACGGACCCCTTGCTTCAGGGCACGCAGGGCGGCCTCAGCAGTAGTGGCTCTGTGTGGATCATCAAAAATCACTGCCATAGCATCAAAAAAGGAATCCACTGTGGCCAATACAGGACTTTGACGATCCATGAGACGGAAGGCCCAGGTCTATGGTTCTCCCGTAAGAAAAGAAATAATAACCCCTACCCGGGTTTGCTCAGTGGGATATGTGTGGGGTTTGAGCGAAAACAGCAGCTTACAGTTGCTCCTGAAGTTCCGGAACATCTTTCGATCACCAGCGAATTTCTCAGGAAAGGCCACTTTAGGTTCAGAGATTTCTGAAGTAATCACCTGGACTTCCGTTGGAGCAGGAGGAGATGCAGCGGCCGTGGAAGGGAGTACAACTGGCGGATGGGTTCTAATATGCTCCTGTAGCTGCCAATAGCCACTTTGCAGCTCCCGAACAGCTTGCGTTAGTGAAGACAGCTGTTGAGTCAAGACAGCAAATGGAGACGCCCCTTCAGCAGGATCCATCTTTTGGCCTGGTTATACTGTCAGACTTACCAGTATAATCCAGTCGTAGAAGGGGCTGGAGCGGTGGGTAGTGAACCCACAAGCGCCTCACACAACCACTACCCCCCGGGAGTGGAACAGGGAGTAGGGTTGTGGAGAGTAGCCAATGAGACGATCAGCGCAGTACAAGGGATAAGACAGAAGCGTGGTCAGGAGGTCCGAGGTCAGAAGGCAGGCAGCGAGATTCGTAAACGATAAGGCAGGCAGATAAGTCGAGACAGGCAGCAAGAATCACAGTCCAGGTACAGGCAAGGTCAATAACAGGAATTCCGAAGTGTAGAATGCTAGGATTTCATTTGTAACAACCTAATAACCAGGCAATGCATCTCAAACTGAATCAGGTTTAAATATTGTTACTTTGGCGCCAAACTGGCGTCATTCCGCTGGCGTCGCAGTACTGACGTCAGCACGTCCGTCTTAGGCATTTCCGCCTGCGTCCTCGCGCCCGCGACCGTCGCCGGCATCACGCGCCCGCGCCGGACAGAACGCTGACAGGATTCCTTACACCAAAGGGTATTCTTGCCCCTGTTGCTGAAAACACAGAACAGCTTAATATTTTTTTAATTTATACTGGTCAAATTAATGAATAAGAAAGCCTAACTTTTGTTCACTTTAACAGAGCTAGTAATATAGCATTTGAAGTCAATAACCACCCTTAATTCAGACAATTTCTACTAGATTTCAGATGACCCAGGAGAAGGTGAATATATATTTGAAATTCAATTAGCTGCAAAATGGTAAAATATATTTAATGATTTCAAAATAGTCCAGCACAGTATTTTGCTTTACAACACATACCTCCCAACATTTTGGAAAGAGGGACAAAAAGATATGACTGAGGGCTGAGCTGTCAAAATCAGGACTGTTCTGCAAAAAACAGGATATTTGGGAGGTATAACAACATATTGCCAAAAGTATTCGGATACTCCATTATCAGTTATAACATTCACTGCTGAGTTTTAGACTGTCTCCAGAAGCAGTCAGCACAAAAAGTATTTGTAAGGAGTAAAGATTATTATGGGGGCGATCATTACCATGTGTAATACCAAACACCAGCTGAAGTGGTGTAAAAGTCATCATTGGCCTCTTAAGCAGAGGAAATGCAGAGACATTTCAGAATACTGCCTTCCTAAATGCAAAATATCATGTTTAATAGAAAAGGTATAATGATCTGCTGCTGTCATGCATGGTATGGTCTAGGGCCCCTGCTGACCTCAACCCGACGGAACACCTATGTCAATTGGAACGTCCACTGTGACCAAGGCCTAATACCAAACATCAACCTTACATATGCTCTGGTGACTAAAAAGAAGCAAATGCCATTGAAATGTTATATCATCTAGAGGGAGCTGTGTTAGCAGCAAAGAGAGCACCCACTACATATTAATTTGCACACATACTTTTGTCCATATAGTCCATTATTAATACTGGTAGTCAAGTATTTAAAGAGCATTCATCCCTTTTAGATGTGATTATAAATGCTTAGAGATGGGCAACAACCTTACAATTTTCACACTGCAAATGAATGTGATGGTATTCCAGTATAGCACACTACATATATACAATATATATATATTTGTGTGTATATATATATATATATATATATATATATATATATATATATATATATATATATATATATATATATATATATATATATATATATATATATATATATATATATATATATATATATATATGTATCCCCTGTTTTTAGGTTCTGAGCCATCCATTTAAGAATGCTCCTTTTAAGAAACACCAGAGGGTTAACCAGCCAGAAGGTGGGCTGGACAGCCAAGGGGTGTTTAAGGGAGTCAGCAGCAGGTGTGCAGTGAGTGAGAGAAGGAGCTGCACAGGAGGGCTGGGCTGTTGGGTTGGAATGGCTGGATTTTCAGAGACCTGTGGGGCCTGATAACCAGGGGGATATTTTCCTGGTGTTTTCCCTACAGACCAAGCCTGGATAGTACCTTGGGGTACTGAAAACTTAAAAACGCTGAAGTAAGCTATTTTGTTTATTGCTGGACTTTATGTAGCTGTTTTCTTTCTGTTACATTTTGACTGCTGCTGGAAGCTCTTAGTGTTCAAAATAAACGGACTGTTTTTCTTTTCACCTTGGAGTGGCCTGCATTTATGCTAACAATCCCGCTGTGATCCCCCCCAAACTTCACAATATATATATATATATATATATATATATATATATATATATATATATATATATATATATATATATATGTATATGTAGCTCTATAGTAAATTGAGTGCACCTAACTCTACTTTGGGCTTCACTCCTATTACATATGCTCCGGATGAGACCTTAAATCTTAGGGAGTGAGCCTTCGCATCGAGGTGGAAGCAGGGTGTAATGCAACTGTAACTGTAATCAAGGTGCAAAGAATTGGGCGCCAGTGGTTCTTATAACTTAACCAAACAAAGTCCAAGGTTATGAAAGTCCCGGTTGGTATGTTCCAAAGTCCAGCAAAAAACACAGTCGGGCTCTCCTCTTCCCGTTCAAGAAAATAGATTCAATAGGATGAGTTGCTGTGTTCCTCAAAAACAAGTTATTGAGGACGGAACAAAACAGGTTAAAATAATATAGTGTAGTAATTCTATAAATAGTTTAAAACACCCTTTGTGCTGTAAGTGATTATTCAAGTGGTATAATTACCATGTGCTATTCCACTTCCAAAAAAAAAAAAAAACTATACATATAGGTATAAACAATAAGCTTAGTGTATGTTGCATAGATCGCAACACATAATCATGTGAATTATAAGAAACCGTGTCACTGTGTTAGCGATTTGGCAACCCCCAAAATACTTGAAAAAATACTTGAAAAAAATAAATACAAACAATGAACTTAGTGTATGTTGCATTAATCGCAACACATAGTATTGTGAATTATAAGGAACCGTGTCACTGTGTTGACGATTTGATAGAAGTGATCCTGCTTATTAAGCCAAGATAGGATAAGGAAGATATAGAAGCTGTAGTTTGGTTTAAATAGTAGTCCCCCAAAGGGACTACCAAACAAAAGACTGTATTGGACATTGTCACGTCTCAGTATGTTTTTCTAAATAATTTTTTCACAGAATCTTTTAGGCAAGGGTTAATAATTGGAAAGTTCGTTTCCATTATATTGTGTCACTTCCTGTCTAACACCTTTTAAGTAATGATGCACTGATTGTCTCCACACTTGACAAAGAGCCTTCTATGGTTCGAAACATGTAGTGTTGGCAAATAAACACTGATGATTTAGCAGTTAATCCTGCCTCAGCGCCTATCTTCTTGTGTTCTATTTATTGGTGGATTACTTATTTGCACCTACGGCGGAGGTGCCTCACAAGAAGACTGGGCAATACTATTTAAAGACTTCTCGGTATCCAGTCAACCTTGATTGCCGAGGGATAGGATCCTCTGGTGGTATATTATACTCACGAGAGGGAATTTGATTCCAGGCAGTTTAGTTAAAACCTTTTCTTCGATATGGGTATTCTTGAATCCTTCGTGGACATAAATTAGAGCAACATGTGTAGGTACTTTTAAAACATTTTAATAGCTAATTAAAAGATACACTCACAAAATTCGCTTGATAAAATCACGTATAAAATAATTTGGAGATCTCACTGCGCTGCTTCCAATGTTGGCGTCCTCCGTTGGCTGCTGCGCATGTCTGCAAACTTGCTTCTGCCGTCTCCAAAGATTCAAACTGTCTCCACTAACGCGTTTCGCCTGTCGGCTTCGTCCCAGAGTGGTGACGTCCTCTCTTTGCGATCGCTCTTTCAAGTCCACGTAGATTCAAGTTTTGTCCAACTTTATTAGTCCTGTACAAAGTTCTTGTCTTATTCTTGATACTTTTTCGCTACATTTATAGAAGTCCCAAGGGGTAAAGTACTCAGATTCAAATAATTGCAACATCCATATCGAGATAATAAAACTGATACATGAAATGAAAAGACTGTTACCATAAATTAAATAAAATCGGATACATCTTATTTATCATCTCAAAAATCATTATAAGGCTTGTTACAAATCCGATATATTATATTAAAAAACTGATGTATTATATTAAAAAGGCTCTTAGGTTAAAATCTACATTTAAACCTTGTGGGGAAAGGGATTTAAGTTTGTAGATCCACCAGCTCTCTCTTTGTAGCGTCTTTGCTGTTAGATCGCCCCCTCTCCAATCTGGATTAACCTTTTCTATTCCTAACCATTTTAGGCCTGTTGGATTTTTGTTATGTTTCTCTAGGAAGTGTTTCGATACCCAGTGTTTTATGTTCCCTTTTTGTATATTATTAACATGTTCACCAATTCTTTCTTTAAGCTTTCTTTTGGTTTTTCCCACATATTGGAGGCCACATGGGCACTCCAGGAGATATATTATATTTTTCATATCACACTTAATCAATTCATTTAGTTCGAACTGTTCCCCTGTTGTAAAACTTTTGAAACATTTGTTTTATTACCATATCTACAAGCCTTGCAGAGGCTACAAGGGAAAAAACCTTTGTATTTATCTTCTTTTTTGTTAGGGCGAGTTTTGTTGTTACAAGTGTGCACTAATTTTTGTTTCAAATTTGGTGCTTTTTGAAATATTACATTCGGTTTTTTTGGAAGGATTGATTCCAGATCCTTATCTAGGCTCAGAACATTCCAATGTTTCTGTATTATTTTTTTAATGTCATCAGCTTGCGAATTGTATTGTGTAACGAAACATATTTCAGAGTTGGTATTTTTTTCTGTTTCTGACAAAGCTTTTGTTTCTTTTTTATATTCCAGCATTTTCTCTCTGTCTTGACCTCTTATTCTCTCATAGGCTCCCTGTATTAGATCTCCCCTGTATCCCCTCTCTTTGAACCTTTTTTTAAGAATCTCTGATTGTTGGTCATATTCTTTCAAATCACTACAGTTTTTTCTTATTCTTCTAAACTGTCCATATGGAATGTTTTTAATCCATTGTCTATTATGATTACTGGAAGCTAGAATGTAATTATTAGTATCTACTTCCTTGAAATATTTTCTCGTGCAAATTTTATTGTTTTCAATATAAATTTGCAAATCCAGAAAATTCACTTCCGTGAAACTATAATTTAGAGAGAATTCCAAGTTGCAATCATTCACATTTAACCGATCAATACATTTTTTGAGTTCTACTTCCCCTTTGTTCCAAATTATGATAATATCATCTATATACCTCTTCCAGAGAACTAGACCCGCGTCCAGTGTCATGGGCTCAAGGACCTTATGCTCCCAGTAGCCCATGAATAAGTTCGCATAACTGGGCGCGAATCTAGTTCCCATGGCAGTTCCACAGATTTGCAGATAGAAGTCCCCTTCATACCAAAAGAAATTGTGTTCTAGTATAAATTCTATGCTTTCCACAATAAATTCCTTTGATTCTTGATTTATTTTTTCATCATGCGCTAGATAATGTTGTACTGCTCTTAGCCCTTGCTCATGCTGTATACAAGTATAGAGCGATTTCACATCCAGAGTGGCTAAAAGCCACTCTGAATTCCACTCTTGGTTTTTTAACAAATTTAGAACTTGTGTGGAATCTTTTAAATATGATGGTAGATGGTTTACATACCCTTGTAATTTAGTGTCAATATAATGTGACAGGTTGCTGGTAGGGGAATCGATACCAGAAATAATTGGTCTACCTGGTGGTGTTGTGGAATTTTTATGCATTTTGGGTAGAATGTAAAATAAAGGTGTTTTTGGAAAATTATTTATTATATATGCTTTTTCTGTTTTCTCTAGTACATTGTTCATTTCTGCTTTATTTACTATTTTTATCAGCTTACTTTGAAAAATTTCAAGAGGGTTTCTTTCTAATTTTTTGTATACATTCTCATCTTTTAACAATTTCTCACATTCCCCTTTGTACTGGTCTATATTCATAATAACCGTACCCCCTCCCTTATCAGCCGGCTTTATGACTATAGACTAATTTTCACTTAGTTCCTTTATAGCCTGTTGTTCTTTTTTTGTTATATTTCTTTTGTAATTAGTTTTCTTTGTGGCACCAAGTTTTTCCAAATCTCGCACAACTAATTTTTCATAGGTCTCTATGGCTTTTCCTTTTTCTTGTGAGGGTATAAATGTGGATTTTCTTTTTACTTTCTTTTCTTTATCATTTGCGTGATCATAGTTTCGTATCTCAGCATTGCTATTCATAAAAAAATTTTTTAAAGTAATTTTACGTATAAACTTTTGAGCGTCTATAAACAAATTAAAACAGTTTGGTTGATTGGAAGGGGCAAAATTCGGTCCTTTTTTTAATACTTGTTCCTGATCTTTGGTTAATACATGAGTGCTCAAATTAAAAATGCCATTATTCATTGGTGGTATTTGTTCACTTGTTTTGTTAATACATACTCTCTTTCCCTTTGATGTGTCTCTTTTGGGGTGTTTTCCTGTCTTATTTTCTTTTTTATCATCGGTGGGGAAATCTCCTCTCTTCTGTAATTGCCAGTTTTTAATGTCTTTACTTCCCCCCTTTCCCACTGTGTTTCGTGGCCCCGCTCTAAAAAATGTTTCTGTCCCAATTTTGTTTCTGAGTTTTTATCTATTGTTTGATTCCTAATTGGTCCTTCTCTTTTATCTTTATTGTATTTGTACACTTGTTTCTGATCCATTAGTGGTTTATCATTCCACTGGTTAACCAAACAACAGATTTATTGAGCACAGTATACAATCCTCAGTGGAGTGTACATAGATCAGAGAAATGCAGGTTCATACAATACATTGAATAGGCAGTACTCACAACACCTTTGGTCAATATGATTCTCCTCAGAGATAGGAACAATACATGCAGCTTTGAGGAGGTACACCCAGCTTTCAGCCTTTTCCCTAAGTGGAACCTGAGGGGAATCTATCTACCCTAGGTCTGTACACTTAGTCCCTACTTCTGGGCAATGAGTACCCTGGGATCTTAATCCCACTACAATCCTCGTAGGAGCCTCAGACTGCTCAGCTAAATAAATTGACTGACTATCACTCCTAGAGTGATCTATAAGTGTGAGTAGCCTATTCTTACTAGACCTGACCTGTCTAGGTTCCAACTCGAGCTCTGCCTCCTGCACAGGCTAGAGCCAGCACAAGATGGACACTGAAATCTGCCTTCAGAGCCTTTTATACTCTAGCCCAGACCTCTGCTGGTCACTAGGGGCAACAGCAAGAGTCAACAGTACCCCTCCCAACTGTATTTTAGGACCCATTTAGGTGTCCATAACATGGAGGAACTGCCTGCACAAAATACTAGGGGTGGCTATTCTACACATCCCTACATTTTTATATATATATATATATATATATATATATATATATATATATATATATATATATATATATATATATATACATACATACATACATACATACATACATACATACATACATACATACACATATATATATATATATACATACACACATATACACTCACACACATAAACTCATAAAATACACACACATCAATAGACTCACATATATAATTACTTTAAAACAACTTTCAATATTTGGGGTTGCCATTGCTTTGAAAGCACTGTAAAATCACTGAAGCCTGGGATTTTAAGCTTGTCCAAGAAATCATTCAAAACACTATTAGAGGCATAAACTGAATCTGACGTCTGAATATCACCTGGCAGTGCATTCAACATAATTGCCCTTACTGTGAAGAACCATTGTTGTTTCAAATGAAAATTATGTTCGTCCAGTCTAAAGGGGTGGCCTTTGGTTCTTTCTTCTTTTATATGTGTCTATAAAGGGGCACAATTATGTTTTCATCTACTGGGTTAAAGCCCTTTGTATGTGACAAATGTTTTAGTAGCCACAAAAGTACAGTGTTGTCCACAAAAATTCCTAAAGCCTGCTCCAGTAATATATTGATGTCACCATTTTCAGCCTCATTTTAAGTATTCCTTGATCAAGATTCCTAAATTACTGCCCATATTTATTTAATGGTGACTTGTTTCCCTCTATTTGACCATATTCAAAAAGTAAAAATTGTCTTGCAGGGTGACTAACTCCAGTAAATTTCTCATCTGCTGTGAGAATTTCTAATCCATGGTGGTAGATCTTCTGCAATATAGCTCTCCAGGCACCTTTTCAAACAATGTGTGGCTCTATGGGCTTTACTACTAATTGTTATTTATTTGTTATTAATTTATGTGTGCATTTACTTTTGCATTCTATTTTAGATTCCCTGTCTTGTTGTAACCTGGTGTGAACAGTGATTTTCAAGGAAGCAGCCCCCACTTATTTCCAATAGGGAAGTGGCATGGTATTTCTATCTAATATATATGCATTGTATTGCATGAAAAAGCTTTCAATACTGCATCGGAACTGACCACAACAATTTTATTTGTAACTTTTATAGGAAAACAAGTTAAAGGTGCAAGTAGAATAGAGCAAGAAACAACTTGAAATCACCAATAAAACACATTAGAAGATAAAGAATTAAATTGTTATATGCTCATTCTTTTCTGGAACAGTGTGCTGAACTGCAAAAAAGATGTTTAAGAGCTATTCAAATACCACAGTTAATGGGAAAATATTATTAACTCTCTAATTTGATATCAAATTACACAAATGTGTATTGCTAGGTTATTCAAACTTCTGCAGTTTTCCAACAATCAACTGGGCAATTTTATTATTAGCATTAATTATCAGCATTAATACTCTTATCATTGGCAATTCAAAGCAGATAAAGTGCTGACACATTTATTATCATTATTAATTAACAGTTTTGCAAGATGGAATTGAATCAATATGCTGCTTTAATATCATTTTAACTAGTTATGCAAATCAAACATTTAGAGGCCAGCGGAAAGGTGTAAATTAAGTCTAAGGGGGTTATTTACTAAACTCCGAATGCAAAAATCATGAAACATTCTTGATTTTTTTTATAAAATGGAACTTTTAAAAAATCGCAAATTTATTCTGGAGAGGTTATGTGTATATATATATATATATATATATATATATATATATATATATATATATATATATATATATATATATATATATATATATATATATATATATATATATATATATATATTTTGCAGGGATTGACAGCACTCCAAGGAAATACATCAAGTCAATAATTCAAATTTAAGTGGAGATTTATTGGTGATCCAACGTTTCGGCTCCGCACAGAAGCCTTTGTCAGGGAAAGAAAATCAGTGCACAAGTGTTTGGGGGTTTAAATAGGGTAAAAAATGGCTCCAAGACACCTGTATACGATGCCTGTCACTCATTGTTTGTTATGCAAAGCAGTATATACATTTGGATACAAAGGCAAATGTTGTTATCCATGTTAGGTATGCCCCTTTGTATGGGAGAGTTCTGCTTATACACAGGGTGCGTCCTACTGTTACCCCACTCGCTACACATCAGAATAATGTGACAGTCGGGTAATAGCAGGACGCACCCTGTGTATAAGCAGAACTCTCCCATACAAAAGGGCATACCTATATATATATATATATATATATATATATATATATATATATATATATATATATATATATATATATATATATATATATATATATATATATATATATATATATATATAAAACCAACAAAAAAGTCAAGACAACTTTGTGCAAATAAAAAAAGTTTTTACCAACAGGTAACAGCAAACATACGACGTTTCGAAGCTCCCGCTTCTTTCTCAGGCATTAATGATTGCTATGACATCACAACCTATTTTAAAGCATAGGTAGTACACACGCCTCACATCGTTATGTAAATCAGTTCCCTTGTGTTACAGATCAATTCACTTTAGTTTGTTACACAGTATTTCGCATATATCTAAGCATGCATCGCCCTCCAATGATATAAGTTAGTCAAAGGTTAAAAAACCTAACCAAAAACAATTAACATATGAAATCCCAAACAATCTGCAATGAATGCAAGGATGTGTGTCCGTACAACTGTGTCCCAATCCCTAATCTCTCTAAATTCCACCATACCTGACCATATAGTTCATATTAAATGAAAGCATACATGTCGTACTCTTTATTGAGTCCTCTTGGGTGCATAGTCTGTAATGTATGTATCCAAAATTTTTCTCTTTTCTGGAGTTGTAAGAGTCTGTTGCTCTGTTTTGTTGGTTATAAAATTTGTCCACAATGTGGACTAAGTCATGGACTAAGGGTGAGCTCCACTCCTATTTGTACGGTGATATATATATATATATATATATATATATATATATATATATATATATATATATATATATATATATATATATATATATATATATATATATATATATATATATATATATATATATATATATAGCTAGTGAAACCACTGAACACCGTGGACAACAGCTCTGGAGATTCCGATGGTGACGACCATTTCAAAAGTATGCCTTGCCCTACTAACATCGGGATGGAAGAACAGGCCTCGGGTGAGTTTACATCTACTCCTTTTTTAGAGGATCCTTCACCAGTGAACGACAAACCTCCATCAGGTCGCAGTCGAACAACAAGAAATACCCCACGCGGAGCGGGCAGAAGAGGAAGGGGTCACAGACTTTAGAGGTACCTATCTTTAACCTCTCTAAACATACTTTGACACCCGCTGAGGTGAGCTTATTACATAAGGGTCTGTCCTTTGTCCCCAGCCTGTAAATTTGATGCATTGGATTGGGAGGTTGACTTCTTTCAGTTGTGTAGGGGCCTAAGCTTGAAGGATTACTTCAGGGATAAACTATCCCAGCAGGACTTACCCCCCGAGGGCACCCGATTAACTTAAAAGTGTATTTACCCCCCCGTTGGCCAATCCAACTATTAGACTGTTCAAACAAGCAGTGGAACGTGGTCTAGTTTTAGAGACCGTGGGTGCCCAGAAGTTGTTTTGAAACGGGCTTTGGTGATTGCCAAACGTCAAACACACACACCGGTATGTAGGGAGAATAAACAGTCGAATTTTGTATATAGCACTAAGTATACCGCAGGTTCCCATTTGACTGTTTCAGCAGTTAAAGGAAAACTATACCCCCCAAACAATGTAGGTCTCTATTAAAAGATACTGAGTAAAACAGCTCATGTGTAAAACCCTGCTTCATGTAAATGAACCATTATCATAATAATATACTTTTTTAGTAGTATGTGCCATTGGGCAATCATAAATAGAAAATTGCCATTTTAAAAAATAAGGGCCGCCCCCTGAGATCGTAAGATTCACTGTGCACACATACAAACCACATGTAAGGTCACATGAGCCAATTTACACTCAGAGTTCTGCCTTTTGCTTCCTCACTTCTTCCTGTTACAGTTAGTGTTGTAGTATTTCTGGTCAGGTGATCTCTGAGACAGCACAGATACAGTCACAAAATGGTGGTTCAAGGCAAGAGATGTAAAAGGGCAATATTTATGTAAATATATATTCCAGTTTGGTAAGATTCTTTAATATGTCATTCAATTTGATATAAACTATCTGTTGCTCAAGTATTCATTTTGGGGGTTATAGTTTTCCTTTAATAAACATTGGAACATCATTCAGACAGATAATAGTCTCAGTAAAATAATCCCTAATACATTGTTAAAAAGCTTTAAGAGAGGGAGTAGTCTGAGGGACCTCCTTCAATAGGTTATCTGAAAAAACATGATACATGGTTATGTAATGACAAACCTGGATGTTTTAAATGTCCTAATTGCACTTCTTGTAGGTTCATGACACCTGGCACTAGTTTTTTACATCCACAGACAGGTAAATGATTCGCCATCAGACATCATATCACATGTACTACTACCCATGTCATTTATCTTATAACCTGTCCATGTGGTTTGCCCTATGTTGGCAAAACAGATTTGACATTACGTTTACGTATGGATGCACAGCCATCAGCACTGCCTTTCGAGATGGCCACACCAACAAACCAGTGGATAATCATTTTTTAGAAGAGGGACATAGGATACCTACATTTCACTATATAGCTATAGACCATATCCGCCCACTGTGGAGAGGTGGGGACAGATCCAAAATATTACTCCAGAGAGAGGTGTACTCGATCAAAAAACTAAATACTTTGAAACCTAATGGATTAAATGAACACTGTTCCCATCTTTGTTTTTTGAGTCAGCGATAATGTTACTATTGTGTTAACAGGCTTGTCAGTTTGATACATTTGTTGCAAAGCTTTATTGGCTATCATTGAATGGTGTAACATTGTTTGTAACTTCCAGTTCCACACATCCTAATGTTTTAAATGTCGGTTCTTTCACAGAGTTTTCACATCCATGCCCCTCCCAATCTGGGGAGTTCTGAGTTAGCTGTTACATGACATCTAGGACAGCTTGTGAGTGGATGAGTGCTATGGTGTTTTAACTATTTATACCTGTAACATTTTACTAAGCAGCTTATGGTCTTGAAAATGGTCTTAGATACAGACCCAAACTTCGACCTGCTTTTTTAAATGTACTAAATAAAATGTAAGTTTTTTAACTTTTTGATGAAATACCTGTATGCATCCTTTATACCGGATTTTCAGTACATTGCTGTTTTGGATAGCACCAGGACTTTGTACTATTTTGTGGAGTGCTGAACTAATTGGACTTTTCATATTCATATTTTATTGTATAAGGTATTCTTATAAACATTTGAACTATAAGTCATGCTTCTTAATATTAGGGTAGGTCAAATGAAGTGTGCATGTAGACCAGCTCCAGTTTTAGTTCTGTCTTAGCTTTATGCATCTAGACCAGCCCCAGTTTTAGTTCTGTCTTAGTTTCTGGATTATTAAAGCAACATGATTTAAGTCCCCATTTTACTATTTTAGGTCACAGGACATTTTTCTTTTATTTAGTCTCAGCTTCTACTCTGCTTTTGCAGAAAATCAAGACTGGGGAGAGCAGAGAATTATACTACTGAAAATGAATGCTGAAGAGAACAGCCATGAGCAGAAGTCACGGATTCTTACTTCTGCACTGAATTTTTTTCTCCCCACTATTGGATTACTGTGTCTTCACAGAGGAGATGGGGCTGGCGACTCAATTACTTAAGATCAAAGGGCACAAACTGTTTCTCTATTAAAATCAGTTTTTAATACTGAGCCTGTTGAGTGTGGAATTTTTTTGCTATTTTGTATCATTCACATATGTATGGCCCATTTATGTTCCTTAGATTTTTTTCCCTGTGATCTCTAATGCTGTCAGAAATACTCTATAAACTGAGTCAATGTTTTGCCCAAATCTCACAGCACTTCTTCAAGGCTGCAACTTTTTGAGGAAAAAATACAAACAATCTGTGTTACATAGAAGATGCAATCTAGAAGCTCCACTATAAGAGTTCAATCATAACATATTGTTCCATATGTAACATATTGTTCCATTCATCCTGAAATTAATGTACCCTCATCCAGTCTCTCTTAAATTATGAAATCCATGTATGTGAATCTTAGCAGAATAGCTTTCATTTTTTATGTGTATGAGATGTCTCAGTAGTGAATAGGTTAAATAGTTCCACTGTTATGTAAATTCTTGCAATCCTTTCATTACCACAGCTTCAGCAAAATGTGCCCAGTTAAGAATTGTTCCTTGACAAGAACTTCCAGCATAATTAATTGCATTATTACACTCTTGAACTGAAGGCGATTAATTATCTCCCACAGAATGGCACAAGTAAGATTTAACAGTGGTGGTGTGTATTTATGTAAGTAAGTTAGTGTCGTAAAAAGGCACATTACTCTAACTTCTTTTACGTTTGATGCTAGTTTATCTAGGACAACAATAATAGTTCTAACATATGAAGCACAGCTATAAATAGCATACTGTAAACAAAGCCAATGAATGTTTTAAAGCCTGATAGATAACATAGCACTACACTTAGGGGCAGATTTACATAGGGTTGAATATCGAGGGTTAATTTACCCTCGATATTCGACTGCCAAAGGTAAATCCTTCGACTTCGAATATCGAAGTTGAAGGATTTACCGCAAATAGTTCAATTGAACGATCGGGCGAAAAATCATTCGATCAAACGATTAAATCCTTCGTATCTAACGATTTGAAGGATTTTAATCCATCGATCGAACGATTTTTCTACGACCAAAAAAAGCTTAGAAAGCCTATGGGGACCTTCCCCATAGGAACATTTGAATTTTCCTTTAAAAATAATTTGTAATAACATTTCTGGAAGACATAAATAAATGTGTCCTAGAGGATTTAAAGCTACAGTGACCCTTTCAAACCAATGAAATTTTAGTTGTCTGGTGAAAATCCTGTTGCAGGGTTTACCATTTTATTCTATAAAGGTGTAAATCGATGCATTGTTTGCTAACAATGTACTGCCTTTTTTCCACTACCATATGCATTCACTTCAAAAGCTATCCAGTCAGTATCAGTGTTATTTTATAATCCTGACAAAAAAAGGTGTACATTGGTGGGCCAAGGTATGGTCTAAACAAAAGGTATCATAAAAAAGAAAATAGGCATGGTAAATACAGCCCTCTTTAACTGAATTCACTCACTTCACTCTATTAAAAGAAAAAACATAAAATATGTAGCCCTTCTCTACCTGTAATATTGGCTATTTGTTTGTACATTAGGGGGCAAATTTATGTAAGGTCGAATATCGAGGGTTAATTAACCCTCGATATTCGACTGTCGAAGTTAAATCCTTTGACTTCAAATATCGAAGTCGAAGGATTTATCGCTATTCGTTCGATCGAACAATTAAATCCTTCAATCGAACGATTTTTCTTCGACCTAAAAAAGCTAGCTAAGCCTACGGGGACCTTCCCCATAGGCTAACATTGACTTTGGTAGCTTTTAGGTGGCGAACTAGGGGGTCGAAGTTTTTTCTTAAAGAGACAGTACTTCGATTATCAAATGGTCGAACGATTTTTAGTTCGAATCATTCGATTCGAAGTCGTAGTCGAAGGTCGAAGTAGCCCATTCAATGATCGAAGTAGCCAAAAAAAACCTTTGAAATTCGAAGTTCTTTTTATTCATTCCTTCACTCGAGCTTAGTATATGGGCCCCTATATGTTGTATACCACTATTTATTGTTCAGAACTTTAGGTGTTTTCTGAACCTGTTGTCCAGAATGCTTGGTATTTGGAATTTTCCATATAAGGCATGTTTCCAATAATTGAATCTCCATACCTTTTAAAGGGGTTGTTCGCCTTTAAATTAACTTTTAGTATAAAGTAGAGAGTGATATTCTGAGAAAAATTGCAAATTTGTATACTTTTTTTTTTTTTAGCAATTCTTTATTAAACTACAATATTGCATAGAAAGTTACAGACATGTCCTTGTATGCAAATGTATATTATGAGCATTAAACAAGTATGAAAGAAGGATACAATGTCCACAGTGAAATAAAGAAAAGTAAAGAAAGAAAAACAGACTTGGTGTTGTCATTCCATTAGGTCAGTGATCCCCAACCAGTAGCTCGTGAGCAACATGTTGCTCTTCAACCCCTTGGATGTTGCTCTCCATGTCCTCAAACCAGGTGTTTATTTTTGAATTCCAGGCTTGGAAGCAAGTTTTAATTGCATAACAACTAAGTATAGTGCCAAGTAGAGCCTCTTGTAGGCTGCCAGTCCACATAGGGGCTACCAAATAGCCAATCACAGCCCTTATTTAGCACCCCAAGGAACTTTCTCATGCTTGTGTTGCTCCCCAACTCTATTTACATTTGAATGTGGCTCACAGGTAAAAAAGGTTGGGGACCCCTGCATTAGGTTATACATAAATGCCTTGCGTTGATTCAATGAGACACTGATATAAACATTTCTCGTTTACTATTACTCTTAAGATATAGCTAGGTGGGATGGGTTAAACCTTCAGGGTGGGTTTTCACCTGGCTCCGTTTCCACACACAGATCCCATGTTTTGTTAAATTTTTCCAGGCAAACCCCTTCTCATATAGGTAAGCTTGTAGAGAGGTATGGATTTTTCAATTAACTGTTCATTACAATAGCCTTTTTTGCATACATACATAGTATTCACACCAGAGTCCTCTGAGCTCATGCAGGGACCTCTTCCTCTAGTTCAGTGCTGTCCAATTTATATCGTACAGAGGGCCGGAATTTTTCTAATCTACATGGTGGAGGGCCGATAATGGAAGCCAGTGTTAGCCACTCCCTGTTTTTAGACCACACCCACTTTAAACCACACCCATTTTACCACAAGACCATGCTGACATTAATAGCACACCAAAAAAACAGTGAGTTAGCAGCTCACTGCAGGGATCAGGGCCGGAACTAGTGATAGGCAGAGTAGGCGGCTGTCTAAAATGCCATCATTGAGGGGCGCACTTTTAATGGTTTTTTTTTTCTTTTTTTCAAGCGTTTATTTAATAATTTGTTTCGGTAATCATGGTCACTCAGGCGGGTGTAATCTCCCTCCTTCACCTTCTCCCTCTTGCCAGCAAGTAATAGTAATAATGGGTGGCAGAGAGAGGCAGAGAGCTGGCGGCCTGCTTGGTGTGGCTCATGGTTGCTGCTCTCAGCCTTGTACAGTTGCACTGAACTGAAGACATTCTTTCTATTACTGTGAAAGTGTGAAGCTTCCTACTGGCACAGCCAGGTACAGATTTGGGCCGGGGGCCATATGTTTGCTGCTGGGCTGGGTACTGACATAGGTACATAAATACTTGGGGGGCAATATGATGTGATCAGATTTCTTTTTGGCTGCTGCTGGCACAGGTAAAGATTGGGGGCAATATGATGGCTGCTGGAGGGCTGTATGATGGATGGCTGCTGAGCTTGCTGGCACAAGTATGGGAGGCAGTATAATGGATGGCTACTGGCACAGGTATGGGGGGCTATATTATGGATGGCTGCCGGGCTTGCTGGTACAGGTACAGGGGACAGTAATATAAATAAAAAAAGTGTTGTACATTTTCTTGCTTTCTTTATTTAAAAACCATCATGGTAAGGAGGGAAATGGTAATGCAGGACAGGGGGCGCTGATTGAAGCAGGGTGCCAAACTACCTTTGTCTGGCACTGGCAGGGATGCTACTCATATGTGAAAAAAGTTGTCATATTAAGACATACCCTTATGGCCATATGCCTCATCCTCCCCTTTGTCTAATACAGTACCCCAGCATATGATTAAACATCTTAGGGGCCCCTAACAATAATTTTCAAATGCTAACAACCCCCCAGAACAAATACCAGACTTATGTTCCATAGGGATCATAGGTCAGGCAGAGCATGGCAAACACAGGGTGCAAACAACAGGCAAAGTATGAGACACATGTGGAGCATAGGAAAAACAGAACAGAGCAGGAGACAGGAAAATCAGGACCACTCTGATATGTACTACATACAGTGACAGTGCTGGTGCCCCATTAGCATTTTGTATAATGTGTGAACAGGTGAACAATGTGGGCAGTTTGTCTGGGTCTCAAGTGTGAACAGTACAGGGCTGTGGGTGTGAACAATAGAAGTGTCACAAGTGTGAACAATACCTTAGGGTCTTTTGGTAAAGGAATATCAGTTTTCCCATGAATCTGATGTATAATTGTCTCCCAGACCTTTCGTATGGGCAGTCCCATACCATGTGAAAGAAACCTGCACGTGAAAAAGCACACCAAGGGCACACCGGGCTAACATCTAATGCATTTTATGAGATATGTCCGGTGGAGGTGGTTTAATTGTGTCATTTTATCTGTAGTGCTTATTATCCCCTCATAAAGCATATCCAATGTCTCCTCCCAATTTTCAGTTCGGGGATATACTGTTGCCATTTGCTTAACACCTTATTCAGAATGGAATTGCACTTTTGAATTATTTGCTTATAAAAGTGTGATAGAGGTTTGCCCTACTCTTTATTGTGCACCTCTTGTTCTAGGCTATTCGGGGTGGTGTCTATACATTGGGTTTTGAAATGGGTATTAACAGCATGTCTTAATTGTAAAAATCTAAATAGTTGCTTGTTTGGAGAGAGAATTTCTCTTTCATTTCCTGAAATGTTAGCAGTTTGCATTCAGCTATAATATCCACAACGTACTTTATGTTATATTGTGCCCAGTTTTGTGGATCTGGGATTTGCTTAAGGTGCATTAGTTGAGGATTGCACCACAAAGGGGTATACTCTAAGCAGTGATGTTCTGCCTCTGGATAAAATTGTAGGGCTTCACAGTGGCCTTCATCAAAGGGGTGATCTTAGTGGAGTGGGATGTACCCCTGTATAGAATGTTCTTCATATGAACCTAGGACTTGTGCATCCAGAGTTATCAATGCATTTGATTTGGAGGAAGTGGCCCATTGTCTTGCCACAGCCAATTGTGTCGTCATATAATATAGGTAGGGGTTTGGGGCTGCTAGTCCTCCTTGGATGGTGGGAAGTTGCAGTGTTGTGAGGGCTAGTCTAGGGGAATTTTTTTCCAAAATATGGATTTTATTTTTGCAAACGTGGACCTTTGTATCCCTATTGGTGATTGTCTAAAAATGTATGTTAGTTTTGGGATTATCACCATTTTAAACAGATTTATTCTCCCGATTAATGAGAACAGTAAGTGGGCCCATAAATCCCTTTTTTTCTCTATAAGTTTAATAAGTGGAAGTATATTCAACTCACTGTATTTTACTAGGTTTACATGGATCCAAATACCTAAATATTTGAACTTATCTACTCATCTTAAGCCTTGCTTTGTTGTGGCGAATTGTCTGGGAGCGTGTCTATGGGAAATAAAACTGATTTAGACTAGTTTATTTTAGGCCTGAGTAGTCAGTATGACTATCAATAATTCTTAGAGCGTGTGTGAGAGCCTGGTGAGAGTTAGGTAAATACAGAAGTACATCTGCGTACATTGAGATAGTTTCGCTCATCATCCCAATAGTTAGACCCCCACTTCTGGTGAAGCTCTGACCCGACAAGCCAGAGGTACCATTGCTATTGCAAATAACAGAGACTAGAGGGGGCAGCCCTGTATTGTTCCCCCTTTTTATTGGAACTGCTTTTGATACATTCATGTTAGTTCTTATTCTAGCTATTGGGTTGTGGTATAGTGCTCGTACCCATTTAATGTATGTTGAACGTATACCCACCCTTTCCATTGTGGCCCATACCACAGATTCAAAAGCCTTTTCATTTTCTAATAAGGCTATTACCCTTGTTCCTGCATTGTCATGTTGTATTGCAATATTAGTAAACAGTCTCCTTATATTAATATCTGTAGAGCAACCTGGCATAAAGCCAGTTTGTCCGATAAATGTGGGGCCAGTCTCAGTGCTAACACTTTTGCCAATATCTTGGCATCTACATTGATCAGAGCGATTGGTCTGTATGATGAGCAGTCTAGAGGGTCCTTACCAGATTTCAGAATTCAGATTGTCAGTGTTTCCCTCATTGAGTCTGGGAGGGGTTTCCCACTTTTCATCTCATTATACAGTTTCACCAAATTCAGCTATGAATTTGACATGTTGCTTATACCATTCTATTGATAAGCCGTCAGACCCTGGTGTTTTTCCCCCCGGGAAGGCTGCAATGGCTGCTTCAACCTCTGATTGCGTAATGTCTGCTTTTAATTCTGTGACTACCTGCTCATCTAGTGTTGGCAGCTCTGTTTCCTTTAAATAGCCTTTAATCTCATTTGGAGAGGCCCCCAGTTTGGAGGTGTATTGGTCAGTATAATACTCTAGAAACCTATTATTTATCTCTTCCGGGGAGGGTATTATTTCACCCTGATGCAGCTTCACTGCTGGAATTGCGGCAGTAGTTGTGGTGTCTTTTGAAAGGATTGCCAGTAATTTCCCATTTTTATCCCCAGATTCAAAAATGTTAGCTCTTTGATAGAGAGCTTGCTTTTTTGTTAATTCCACCTGTGTTAACATAAGCACTCTTTGACTATCTATCCACCTTTGGTGTGTCCGTTCATTTGGACATGCAATATAAGCCGTCTCTTTGTCTTGGGCATTATGTGTTTTTTGAGTTATGTCAGCCTGTACTGCATTTGTGATTGCTTTAATGTTATTGATGTATTCACCCCTTGTATATGCCTTAAAGGCATCCCAAGTTGTAGTTAAGGGGGTGTCTTCTTTGTTTACTGCTAGAAAGGTCTGAATACTGTTATGAATTTTTTCATTAAGCTGCTCATGTTTGGCCCAGTATGGACTCAGTCTCCAAATTCTATCTGTCAGTAGTTGTGAAGTTGATATTAACTTCATATAAAATTGGAGAGTGATCCGAAATCCATCTAGTAAGTATATCCACTTTATAGACCCATTTGTTCAGTTCTAGAGAACCCAAAGCCAAGGGAAATGTTGTTGTGTCCTGTGGAATAGCATGTGTACAGTTTACTTGTGGGGTGCCAAACTCTCCAAACATCTACCAGATTAAGTGTTTCAAGACATTTTTTAAAGATTGTGAAGCTTACCCTAGGGGGATGAAGTTTATCCATATCTGAGTTACATATTGCATTAAAGACACCCAGCAGCACAAGGGGTGCAGTTGGTATTACCAATATTTTCCCTGTTAGCTCCGTGAAGAACTCATCAGTGGGCGGGGGTGGGGAATAAATATTGGCCAACGTAATTTTTTTCCCCTGAAGGGTCACATGTATAAAGATATACCTCCCATATCTATCCATAACCATTGTGTTTATTGCAAACGGCAGTTTTTGTTTACTAGAATTGATACTCCTCTGGAATAGTTAGAGTAGTGAGAGTGGTACATCGCATTAATCCAGGTTTTTTTTAATGTCATCACTCTATCCCTTAAAAGATGAGTCTCCTGTAGGAGAATGATCTGGGGTTTGTACCTCCTGATGAAATCAAAAACGAACCTTCTTTTTATCGCATCTCCCATACCCCTTAAATTCCATGACAAAATTTTAACCTGTGCCATATTTAGATGTTTTTGAGATATTTGTGAGAGTGTAAGGTCTGGTCTCAAACAACCCAAGCTCACTATGTCTTATACTCATGAAGTCATCACACGAACCACCTTGCCAAAAGTTCCCATAATTGAATGGAAAATAGCAATAAAAATCACAACTTACCCTTCCCCACCCCACCCACTCCAAAAATCAAGAATTGTACTGGGGGGTAATGTATGCCTGGAGACCCAGTCAGGAGTGCCCCAAACGTGGGGATATAACAAAACCAATTGTTCCTGCATATTAAGATACACAGTTTTTTGTCCCTGTTACCTGTCCTGTTGCTGTGGACTGTGGTTAGACTCTTTAGCATATAAAAGATCTATAAATGAAGTCAATGATAATATGACACTGTTCAGTATATCCTTGCTGTATCTCTTCTCTCTCTTATTCCACTTGGGTGTCAGTGCTCCATTCTTGGCGAACCACGTGGTCTTTGCTCGAGCCAGTTTATAACTTCCTCAGGTGTTGTGAAGAAGGGTGTCTTTCCATTATCTTTAACACGCAGCCGTGCCGGCGAAGATCATGGCATATGGGAGCTGTCTTTGTCTTAGTTGCTTTTTTGCTTTGGTGAATTTGGCTCTTTGTTTCCTCACCTCCAAAGAAAAATCTGGATACATCGAGACTCTGCTATTTTCAAAAAATAATTCTCCATCTTTCCTTGCCGCTTGTAATCCGACAGTCTCACTATAATTGGGCGTGGTGGGGTTCCCAGAGGGGGTGCTCTGCCTGGCACTCTGTGTGCTCTTTCTATTGTAAATGCTGTAGAGAAAGTAGTTGGGCCAAAGGTGTTGCATAACCAGTGTTCAATACATTTTTCCGTGTCTTTTCCTTCAGCCCTTTCTGGGATACCCAAACGCCTTATTTTGTTTCGCCGGAGGCGATTTTCGAGATCATCCGCCTTATTCTCAAGTTGCGCCAGCTGCCTCTCTGTTGTGCACACAGTGGAAAGTACTGGCACTCAATAGCAAATGCAAAGGGGTTACCCCCTACGTGTTTATTCGGTCAAGCCCCCGAAACGTTGTGCATTTGTTTGACCGAATAAATATGTAGGGGGTAACCCCTTTGCATTTGCTATCGAGTGCCAGTACTTTCCACCCCCCCCCCCCAATCATTGCGCCCTAGGCAGCTGCCTCTTCTGCCTACCCCTAGTTCCAGCCCTGCTAATTACCCTGGGATGAATACCATCTGGCCCTGAACCTTTGTTAATCTTAACATGTTCTAGTCTCTTTTGAATTTCTTCATGTGTGAACTATGCATCATTAGTTGTATTACTAGAATTGGGACTGTTAAGAAGGAAACCTTCACTTACTGGTTCCTCATTTGTGTAGACAGATGAAAAATATGAGTTCAGAATCTGCGCTTTTATTTTGTTTTCATCAACCAGCTGACCCCCCTCTGATAGTAAGGGTCCCACCCCTTCCTGCTTAATTTTTTTACTATTAACATATTTAAAAAATAATTTTAAAAATAGATTTTTTTACTGCTTGCTGCAATATCCTTTTCTATATCAATTTTAGCTTGCCTTATAGCTTCTTTGCATGATTTATTGGCCTTCTTGTACCTTATAAATGTTTCGGCTGTACCAGCTAACTTGAAAGCCTTAAAAGCATGTCTTTTCTTACCCACCTCAACACCAACGCTTCTATTGAACCAAAAAGGTTTTGCTTTGCAACGACATTCCTTGCTTACAAGTGAAATATACTGATAAGTATATTTATTAAGCAGCATTTTAAAGACTTCCCATTTTTGTTCTGTGTTTAACCCTGTGAAAAGCATTTCCCACTTAATATGTTGCAGAGATGCCCTTCTACTGTCAAAGTTTGCACGTCTGAAATTTAGTGTTTTAGTTACTCCCTTATAGAATTGCTTCTGCAACAGAACCTCAAAGGAGACCATGTTATGATCACTATTCCCTAAATACTCACCCACACAAATGTTAGAGATGAGTTCAGTATTGTTAGTTATTACAAGGTCCAAAAGAGAGTTATTCCTAGTAGGTTCTTGAACGACCTGGAATAAAAAGTTGTCATTCAGCATACAGTATTTACAAACCTACTAGCTTTTTCTGTCTTAGCAACCCCATTACCCCAGTCAATATCTGGATAATTGAAGTCACCCATAAAAGACCCTATCCTTATAAAAGCTAGAGAAAATGTGAAAATAATTGATGGGGAACCTATTGAGCCAGTGCTCAGGTTATCCTATCCTCACATGTCTTTAAAAGGGGATCTACTGTACCAAGTATCAAAAAAATCAAATGAGGTGATTGAACAATTAGTGGTACCTGGTGTTGGATCTTGCCCATGGTCATGTAATGGGGGGACATTTGGGTGTGAAAAAAACTGCCGAAAGAGTTTTGCAGAGATTTTTTTGGCCTGGTGTATATCAGCAGGTAAAGGATTACTGCGAGTCCTGTCCTGTTTGCCAGATTTCCACTCCAAGGCCACATTTTCGTAGTCCCTTAATCCCATTACCAATTATTGAAATACCCTATGAGCGAATAGCCATGGATCTGGTGGGCCCTTTGTTAAAATCTGCCCGGGGTCACCAATATATCTTAGTGATCATGGACTATGCCACTCGCTATCCAGAAGCTATTCCTTTGCGCAACACTTCTGCTAAAACCATTGCCAAAGAATTGCTTCATGTGCTCAGTAGGGTTGGGATCCCTAAAGAAATCCTCACCAATCAGGGTACCCCTTTTATGTCCAGAGTAATTAAGGAACTCTGTTTAAAATTTCACAATTGCGAACCTCTGTCTACCACCCTCAGACAGATGGTCTTGTGGAACTGTTTAACAAGACCCTAAAAAGTATGTTGAAAAAGTTAGTGAACAAAGATGGGAAAGACTGGGATTGCCTTTTGCCCTATCTTATGTTTGCTATTAGGGAATTTCCCCAATCCTCTACAGGTTACTCCCCATTTGAGTTACTCTATGGGATTTACAACTAAGGATATACAACCGTAGAGCTAAAATACGTGTCTTTTCACCTGGAGACAGAGTACTAGTTTTGATCCCCACGGTGGAGAGTAAGTTCCTTGCAAAACGGCAGGGACCCTTTGAAATAATTGAGAGAGTTGGGGAGGTAAATTACAAGGTACACTAACCTGGCAAGAGGAAGCCAGAACAAATTTATCATGTTAATTTACTTAAACCCTGGAAAGACAGGACATCATTGATTGCAGTACCAGCCTATGCTGTTTCTAAGGTAACTCACGAGACCCCTCTGGTCCTTGAGGTTACCATTGCAAAAACTTTGTCCACCTCCCAAAAACAGGAGGTGAAAGAATTCTTAATGAGGAATAGGGATTCTTTCTCTGACCTCCCAGGAAAGACTCCCGTTGTTGAGCATGATATTGTCACTGAGCCAGGTGTTCGAGTTAAACTCAAACCCTATAGGATTCCCGAAGCTAGACGAAAAGCTGTGGCTGATGAAGTGGCAAAAATGCTTGAGTTAGGGGTAATTGAAGAGTCCAATAGTGACTGGTCTAGCCCGATTGTTCTTGTTCCTAAGCCAGATGGAAGGTTCTGTAATGATTTTCGCAAGCTTAATTCGGTATCCAAGTTTGACATTTACCCAATGCCTAGGGTAGACGAGCTCATAGACAGGCTGGGTACTGCTCGTTATCTGACAACATTGGATTTAACAAAAGGGTATTGGCAGATACCATTATCGGAACAGGCCAAGGAAAAAACAGCTTTTGTCACTCCAGGCGGTTCTTTCCAGTACAAAGTAATGCTCTTTGGCCTACAAAATGCCCCTGCCACGTTTCAAAGGGCTATGGATAGACTATTAAGACCTCACCAACAGTATTCAGCTGCATATTTAGATGATGTGGTGATACACAGTACAGATTGGGAGTCTCACCTGCACAGAGTTCAGGCTGTGTTGGATTCCCTCCGTAAAGCAGGCCTTACTGCCAACCCCAAGAAATGTGCCATTGGTTTGGAGGAGGACAAGTATTTAGCTTACACCATTGGCAGAGGTGTGGTAAAACCCCAGGTAAATAAAACAGCAGCCATTCAACAGTGGCCCCGCCCTCTTAATAAGAAGCAGGTTAGAG